>NC_069501.1:1255104705-1255202205 GCF_027579735.1 Bombina bombina | reverse complement strand
GTGTGAGCTAGTGCCAGTGGGTGTATAAGTGTGAGATAGTGCCAGTGTGTGTATAAGTGTGAGATAGTGCCAGTGGGTGTATACGTGTGAGATAGTGCCGGTGGGTGTATAAGTGTGAGATAGTGCCAGTGGGTGTATAAGTGTGAGATAGTGCTAGTGGGTGTATAAGTGTGAGATAGTGCCAGTGGGTGTATACGTGTGAGATAGTGCCAGTGGGTGTATAAGTGTGAGATAGTGCTACTGGGTGTATAAGTGTGAGATAGTGCCAGTGGGTGTATACGTGTGAGATAGTGCTAGTGGGTGTATAAGTGTGAGATAGTGCAAGTGGGTGTATAAGTGTGAGATAGTGCCAGTGGGTGTGTGTATAAGTGTGAGCTAGTGCCAGTGGGTGTATAAGTGTGATATAGTGCCGGTGGGTGTGTGTATAAGTGTGAGCTAGTGCCAGTGGGTGTATAAGTGTGAGATAGTGCCGGTGGGTGTGTGTATAAGTGTGAGACAGTGCTAGTGGGTGTATAAGTGTGAGATAGTGCCAGTGTGTGTGTGTATAAGTGTGAGACAGTGCTAGTGGGTGTATAAGTGTGAGATAGTGCCAGTGGGTGTATACATGTGAGATAGTGCCAGTGGGTGTATACGTGTGAGATAGTGCCAGTGGGTGTATAAGTGTGTGATAGTGCCAGTGGGGGTATAAGTGTGAGATAGTGCAAGTGTGTGTATAAGTGTGAGATAGTGCCAGTGGGTGTGTGTATAAGTGTGAGCTAGTGCAAGTGGGTGTATAAGTGTGAGAAAGTGCAAGTGGGTGTATAAGTGTGAGATAGTGCCAGTGGGTGTATACGTGTGAGATAGTGCCAGTGGGTGTATAAGTGTGAGATAGTGCCAGTGGGTGTGTGTATAAGTGTGAGATAGTGCAAGTGGGTGTATAAGTGTGAGATAGTGCAAGTGGGTGTATAAGTGTGAGATAGTGCCAGTGGGTGTGTGTATAAGTGTGAGCTAGTGCCAGTGGGTGTATAAGTGTGATATAGTGCCGGTGGGTGTGTGTATAAGTGTGAGCTAGTGCCAGTGGGTGTATAAGTGTGAGATAGTGCCGGTGGGTGTGTGTATAAGTGTGAGACAGTGCTAGTGGGTGTATAAGTGTGAGATAGTGCCAGTGTGTGTGTGTATAAGTGTGAGACAGTGCTAGTGGGTGTATAAGTGTGAGATAGTGCCAGTGGGTGTATACATGTGAGATAGTGCCAGTGGGTGTATACGTGTGAGATAGTGCCAGTGGGTGTATAAGTGTGTGATAGTGCCAGTGGGTGTATAAGTGTGAGATAGTGCAAGTGTGTGTATAAGTGTGAGATAGTGCCAGTGGGTGTGTGTATAAGTGTGAGCTAGTGCAAGTGGGTGTATAAGTGTGAGAAAGTGCAAGTGGGTGTATAAGTGTGAGATAGTGCCAGTGGGTGTATACGTGTGAGATAGTGCCAATGGGTGTATAAGTGTGAGATAGTGCCAGTGGGTGTGTGTATAAGTGTGAGATAGTGCAAGTGGGTGTATAAGTGTGAGATAGTGCCAGTGGGTGTATACGTGTGAGATAGTGCCAGTGGGTGTATAAGTGTGAGATAGTGCCAGTGGGTGTGTGTATAAGTGTGAGATAGTGCCAGTGGGTGTATAAGTGTAATATAGTGCCAGTGGGTGTATAAGTGTGAGATAGTACCAGTGGGTGTATAAGTGTGAGATAGTGCCAGTGTGTGTGTTTATAAGTGTGAGATAGTGCCAGTGGGTGTATAAGTGTGAGATAGTGCCAGGTGGTGTGTGTATAAGTGTGAGATAGTGCCAGTGGGTGTATAAGTGTGAGATAGTGCCAGTGGGTGTGTATAAGTGTGAGATAGTGCCAGTGGGTGTATAAGTGTGAGATAGTGCAAGTGGGTGTGTGTATAAGTGTGAGATAGTGCAAGTGGGTGTATAAGTGTGAGATAGTGCCAGTGGATGTGTGTATAAGTGTGAGATAGTGCAAGTGGGTGTATAAGTGTGAGATAGTGCAAGTGGGTGTATAAGTGTGAGATAGTGCCAGTGGGTGTATACGTGTGAGATAGTGCCAGTGGGTGTATAAGTGTGAGATAGTGCAAGTGGGTGTATAAGTGTGAGATAGTGCCAGTGGGTGTGTGTATAAGTGTGAGACAGTGCTAGTGGGTGTATAAATGTGAGATAGTGCCAGTGTGTGTGTGTATAAGTGTGAGACAGTGCTAGTGGGTGTATAAGTGTGAGATAGTGCCAGTGGGTGTATACATGTGAGATAGTGCCAGTGGGTGTATACGTGTGAGATAGTGCCAGTGGGTGTATAAGTGTGTGATAGTGCCAGTGGGGGTATAAGTGTGAGATAGTGCAAGTGTGTGTATAAGTGTGAGATAGTGCCAGTGGGTGTATACGTGTGAGATAGTGCCAGTGGGTGTATAAGTGTGAGATAGTGCAAGTGGGTGTATAAGTGTGAGATAGTGCCAGTGGGTGTGTGTATAAGTGTGAGATAGTGCAAGTGGGTGTATAAGTGTGAGAAAGTGCAAGTGGGTGTATAAGTGTGAGATAGTGCCAGTGGGTGTATAAGTGTGAGATAGTGCCAGTGGGTGTATAAGTGTGAGATAGTGCAAGTGGGTGTATAAGTGGGAGATAGTGCAAGTGGGTGTATAAGTGTGAGATAGTGCCAGTGGGTGTATAAGTTTGAGATAGTGCCAGTAGGTGTATAAGTGTGAGATAGTGCAAGTGGGTGTATAAGTGTGAGATAGTGCCAGTGGGTGTATAAGTGTGGGATAGTGCCAGTGGGTGTGTGTATAAGTGTGAGATAGTGCCAGTGGGTGTATAAGTGTGGGATAGTGCCAGTGGGTGTGTGTATAAGTGTGAGATAGTGCCAGTGGGTGTGTGTATAAGTGTGAGATAGTGCCAGTGGGTGTATCAGTGTGAGATAGTGCCAGTGGGTGTATAAGTGTGAGATAGTGCCAGTGGGTGTATAAGTCTGAGATAGTGCCAGTGGGTATATAAGTCTGAGATAGTGCCAGTGGGTATATAAGTCTGAGATAGTGCCAGTGGGTGTGTGTATAAGTGTGAGATAGTGCCAGTGGGTGTATCAGTGTGAGATAGTGCCAGTGGGTGTATAAGTGTGAGATAGTGCTAGTGGGGTGTATACGTGTGAGATAGTGCCAGTGTGTGTGTATAAGTGTGAGATAGTGCCAGTGGGTGTATAAGTGTGAGATAGTGCCAGTGGGTGTATAAGTGTGAGATAGTGCCAGTGGGTGTATAAGTGTGAGATAGTGCCAGTGGGTGTATAAGTGTGAGATAGTGCCAGTCGGTGTATACGCGTGAGAAAGTGCAAGTGGGTGTATAAGTGTGAGATAGTGCCAGTGGGTGTATAAGTGTGAGATAGTGCCAGTGGGTGTGTGTATAAGTGTGAGATAGTGCAAGTGGGTGTATAAGTGTGAGATAGTGCCAGTGGGTGTGTGTATAAGTGTGAGATAGTGCAAGTGGGTGTATAAGTGTGAGATAGTGCCAGTGGGTGTATACGTGTGAGATAGTGCCAGTGGGTGTATAAGTGTGAGATAGTGCAAGTGGGTGTATAAGTGTGAGATAGTGCCAGTGGGTGTGTGTATAAGTGTGAGATAGTGCAAGTGGGTGTATAAGTGTGAGAAAGTGCAAGTGGGTGTATAAGTGTGAGATAGTGCCAGTGGGTGTATGTGTGTGAGATAGTGCCAGTGGGTGTATAAGTGAGAGATAGTGCAAGTGGGTGTATAAGTGTGAGATAGTGCAAGTGGGTGTATAAGTGTGAGATAGTGCCAGTGGGTGTATACGTGTAAGATAGTACCAGTGGGTGTATAAGTGTGAGATAGTGCCAATGGGTGTATAAGTGTGAGATAGTACCAGTGGGTGTATAAGTGTGAGATAGTGCCAGTGGGTGTGTTTATAAGTGTGAGATAGTGCCAGTGGGTGTATAAGTGTGAGATAGTGCCAGTGGGTGTGTGTATAAGTGTGAGATAGTGCCAGTGGGTGTATAAGTGTGAGATAGTGCCAGTGGGTGTGTGTATCAGTGTGAGATAGTGCCAGTGGGTGTATAAGTGTGAGATAGTGCCAGTGGGTGTGTGTATAAGTGTGAGATAGTGCAAGTGGGTGTATAAGCGTGAGATAGTGCCAGTGGGTGTGTGTATAAGTGTGAGATAGTGCAAGTGGGTGTATAAGTGTGAGATAGTGCCAGTGGGTGTATACGTGTGAGATAGTGCCAGTGGGTGTATAAGTGTGAGATAGTGCAAGTGGGTGTATAAGTGTGAGATAGTGCCAGTGGGTGTGTGTATAAGTGTGAGATAGTGCAAGTGGGTGTATAAGTGTGAGAAAGTGCAAGTGGGTGTATAAGTGTGAGATAGTGCCAGTGGGTGTATGTGTGTGAGATAGTGCCAGTGGGTGTATAAGTGAGAGATAGTGCAAGTGGGTGTATAAGTGGGAGATAGTGCAAGTGGGTGTATAAGTGTGAGATAGTGCCAGTGGGTGTATACGTGTGAGATAGTGCCAGTGGGTGTATACGTGTGAGATAGTGCCAGTGGGTGTATAAGTGTGAGATAGTGCCAGTGGGTGTGTGTATAAGTGTGAGATAGTGCAAGTGGGTGTATAAGTGTGAGAAAGTGCAAGTGGGTGTATAAGTGTGAGATAGTGCCAGTGGGTGTATAAGTGTGAGAAAGTGCAAGTGGGTGTATAAGTGTGAGATAGTGCCAGTGTGTGTATAAGTGTGAGATAGTGCCAGTGGGTGTGTGTATAAGTGTGAGATAGTGCCAGTGGGTGTATAAGTGTAAGATAGTGCCAATGGGTGTATAAGTGTGAGATAGTGCCAGTGGGTGTGTGTATAAGTGTGAGATAGTGCAAGTGGGTGTATAAGTGTGAGATAGTGCAAGTGGGTGTATAAGTGTGAGATAGTGCCAGTGGGTGTGTGTATAAGTGTGAGATAGTGCCAGTGGGTGTATAAGTGTAAGATAGTGCCAATGGGTGTATAAGTGTGAGATAGTGCCAGTGGGTGTGTGTATAAGTGTGAGATAGTGCAAGTGGGTGTATAAGTGTGAGATAGTGCCAGTGGGTGTGTGTATAAGTGTGAGATAGTGCCAGTGGGTGTATAAGTGTAAGATAGTGCCAAGTGGGTGTATAAGTGTGAGATAGTGCCAGTGGGTGTGTTTATAAGTGTGAGATAGTGCCAGTGGGTGTATAAGTGTGAGATAGTGCCAGTGGGTGTGTGTATAAGTGTGAGATAGTGCCAGTGGGTGTATAAGTGTGAGATAGTGCCAGTGGGTGTATAAGTGTGAGATAGTGCCAGTGGGTGTATAAGTGTGAGATAGTGCCAGTGGGTGTGTATAAGTGTGAGATAGTGCAAGTGGGTGTATAAGTGTGAGATAGTGCCAGTGGGTGTGTGTATAAGTGTGAGATAGTGCCAGTGGGTGTATAAGTGTGAGATAGTGCCAGTGGGTGTATAAGTGTGAGATAGTGCCAGTGGGTGTGTGTATAAGTGTGAGATAGTGCCAGTGGGTGTATAAGTGTGAGATAGTGCCAGTGGGTGTGTGTATAAGTGTGAGATAGTGCCAGTGGGTGTATAAGTGTGAGATAGTGCCAGTGGGTGTGTGTATCAGTGTGAGATAGTGCCAGTGGGTGTATAAGTGTGAGATAGTGCCAGTGGGTGTGTGTATAAGTGTGAGATAGTGCAAGTGGGTGTATAAGTGTGAGATAGTGCCAGTGGGAGTGTGTATAAGTGTGAGATAGTGCAAGTGGGTGTATAAGTGTGAGATAGTGCCAGTGGGTGTATAAGTGTGAGATAGTGCCAGTGGGTGTATAAGTGTGAGATAGTGCAAGTGGGTGTATAAGTGTGAGATAGTGCCAGTGGGTGTGTGTATAAGTGTGAGATAGTGCAAGTGGGTGTATAAGTGTGAGAAAGTGCAAGTGGGTGTATAAGTGTGAGATAGTGCCAGTGGGGTGTATGAGTGTGAGATAGTGCCAGTGGGTGTATAAGTGAGGATAGTGCCAGTGGGGTGTATAAGTGTGAGATAGTGCAAGTGGGTGTATAAGTGTGAGATAGTGCCAGTGGGTGTATACGTGTGAGATAGTGCCAGTGGGTGTATACGTGTGAGATAGTGCCAGTGGGTGTATAAGTGTGAGATAGTGCCAGTGGGTGTATAAGTGTGAGATAGTGCCAGTGGGTGTATAAGTGTGTGTATAAGTGTGAGATAGTGCCATTGGGTGTATAAGTGTGAGATAGTACCAGTGGGTGTGTGTAAAAGTGTAAGATAGTGCCAGTGGGTGTATAAGTGTAAGATAGTGCCAGTGGGTGTATAAGTGTGAATAGTGCCAGTGGGTGTATAAGTGTGAGATAGTGCCAGTGGTTTGTGTGTATAAGTGTGAGATAGTGCAAGTGGGTGTATAAGTGTGAATAAGTGCAAGTGGGGTGTTATAAGTGTGAGATAGTGCCAGTGGGTGTATAAGTGTGAGATAGTGCCAGTGGGTGTGTGTATTAGTGTGAGATAGTGAAAGTGGGTGTATAAGTGTGAGATAGTGCCAGTGTGTGGGTGTATAAGTGTGAGATAGTGCCAGTGGGTGTATAAGTGTGAGATAGTGCCAGTGGGTGTGTGTATAAGTGTAAGATAGTGCCAGTGGGTGTATAAGTGTGAGATAGTGCCAGTGGGTGTATAAGTGTGAGATAGTGCCAGTGGGTGTATAAGTGTGAGATAGTGCCAGTGGGTGTGTGTATAAGTGTGAGATAGTGCCAGTGGGTGTATAAGTGTGAGATAGTGCCAGTGGGTGTGTGTATAAGTGTGAGATAGTGCCAGTGGGTGTATAAGTGTGAGATAGTGCCAGTGGGTGTATAAGTGTGAGATAGTGCCGGTGGGTGTGTGTATAAGTGTGAGATAGTGCCGGTGGGTGTATAAGTGTGAGATAGTGCCAGTGGGTGTATAAGCGTGGGATAGTGCCAGTGGGTGTATAAGTCTGAGATAATGCCAGTGGGTGTGTGTATAAGTGTGAGATAGTGCCAGTGGGTGTGTGTATAAGTGAGATAGTGTCAGTGTGTTTGTGTATAAGTGTGAGATAGTGCCAGTGGGTGTATAAGTGTGAGATAGTGCCAGTGGGTGGGTGTATAAGTGTGAGATAGTGCCAGTGGGTGTATAAGTGTGAGATAGTGCCAGTGGGTGTATAAGTGTGAGATAGTGCCGGTGGGTGTATAAGTGTGAGATAGTGCCAGTGGGTGTATAAGTGTGAGATAGTGCTGGTTGGTGTATAAGTGTGAGATAGTGCCAGTGGGTGTGTGTATAAGTGTGAGATAGTGCCGGTGGGTGTATAAGTGTGAGATAGTGCCGGTGGGTGTATAAGTGTGAGATAGTGCCAGTGGGTGTATAAGTGTGAGATAGTGCCAGTGGGTGTATAAGTGTGAGATAGTGCCAGTGGGTGTGTGTATAAGTGTGGGATAGTGCCAGTGGGTGTGTGTATAAGTGTGAGATAGTGCCAGTGGGTGTATAAGTGTGAGATAGTGCCAGTGGGTGTATTAGTGTGAGATAGTGCCAGTGGGTGGGTGTATAAGTGTGAGATAGTGCCAGTGGGTGTATAAGTGTGAGATAGTGCAGGTGGGTGTATAAGTGTGAGATAGTGCAGGTGGGTGTGTGTATAAGTGTGAGATAGTGCCAGTGGGTGTATAAGTGTGAGATAGTGCCAGTGGGTGTATACATGTGAGATAGTGCCAGTGGGTGTATACGTGTGAGATAGTGCCAGTGGGTGTATAAGTGTTGATAGTGCAGGGGGGGGTATAAGTGTGAGATAGTGCAAGTGTGTGTATAAGTGTGAGATAGTGCCAGTGGGTGTGTGTATAAGTGGTGAGCTAGTGCAAGTGGGTGTATAAGTGTGAGAAAGTGCAAGTGGTGTATAAGTGTGAGATAGTGCCAGTGGGTGTATAAGTGTGAGATAGTGCCAATGGGTGTATAAGTGTGAGATAGTGCCAGTGGGTGTGTGTATAAGTGTGAGATAGTGCAAGTGGGTGTATAAGTGTGAGATAGTGCAAGTGGGTGTATAAGTGTGAGATAGTGCCAGTGGGTGTGTGTATAAGTGTGAGCTAGTGCCAGTGGGTGTATAAGTGTGATATAGTGCCGGTGGGTGTGTGTATAAGTGTGAGCTAGTGCCAGTGGGTGTATAAGTGTGAGATAGTGCCGGTGGGTGTATAAGTGTGAGATAGTGCCAGTGGGTGTATAAGCGTGGGATAGTGCCAGTGGGTGTATAAGTCTGAGATAATGCCAGTGGGTGTGTGTATAAGTGTGAGATAGTGCCAGTGGGTGTGTGTATAAGTGTGAGATAGTGTCAGTGTGTTTGTGTATAAGTGTGAGATAGTGCCAGTGGGTGTATAAGTGTGAGATAGTGCCAGTGGGTGGGTGTATAAGTGTGAGATAGTGCCAGTGGGTGGGTGTATAAGTGTGAGATAGTGCCAGTGGGTGTATAAGTGTGAGATAGTGCCGGTGGGTGTATAAGTGTGAGATAGTGCCAGTGGGTGTATAAGTGTGAGATAGTGCTGGTTGGTGTATAAGTGTGAGATAGTGCCGGTGGGTGTATAAGTGTGAGATAGTGCCGGTGGGTGTATAAGTGTGAGATAGTGCCGGTGGGTGTATAAGTGTGAGATAGTGCCAGTGGGTGTATAAGTGTGAGATAGTGCCAGTGGGTGTATAAAGTCTGAGATAGTGCCAGTGGGTGTGTGTATAAGTGTGGGATAGTGCCAGTGGGTGTGTGTATAAGTGTGAGATAGTGCCAGTGGGTGTATAAGTGTGAGATAGTGCCAGTGGGTGTATAAGTGTGAGATAGTGCCAGTGGGTGGGTGTATAAGTGTGAGATAGTACCAGTGGGTGTATAAGTGTGAGATAGTGCAGGTGGGTGTATAAGTGTGAGATAGTGCAGGTGGGTGTGTGTATAAGTGTGAGATAGTGCCAGTGGGTGTATAAGTGTGAGATAGTGCCAGTGGGTGTATACATGTGAGATAGTGCCAGTGGGTGTATACGTGTGAGATAGTGCCAGTGGGTGTATAAGTGTGTGATAGTGCCAGTGGGGGTATAAGTGTGAGATAGTGCAAGTGTGTGTATAAGTGTGAGATAGTGCCAGTGGGTGTGTGTATAAGTGTGAGCTAGTGCAAGTGGGTGTATAAGTGTGAGAAAGTGCAAGTGGGTGTATAAGTGTGAGATAGTGCCAGTGGGTGTATACGTGTGAGATAGTGCCAGTGGGTGTATAAGTGTGAGATAGTGCCAGTGGGTGTGTGTATAAGTGTGAGATAGTGCAAGTGGGTGTATAAGTGTGAGATAGTGCAAGTGGGTGTATAAGTGTGAGATAGTGCCAGTGGGTGTGTGTATAAGTGTGAGCTAGTGCCAGTGGGTGTATAAGTGTGATATAGTGCCGGTGGGTGTGTGTATAAGTGTGAGCTAGTGCCAGTGGGTGTATAAGTGTGAGATAGTGCCGGTGGGTGTGTGTATAAGTGTGAGACAGTGCTAGTGGGTGTATAAGTGTGAGATAGTGCCAGTGTGTGTGTGTATAAGTGTGAGACAGTGCTAGTGGGTGTATAAGTGTGAGATAGTGCCAGTGGGTGTATACATGTGAGATAGTGCCAGTGGGTGTATACGTGTGAGATAGTGCCAGTGGGTGTATAAGTGTGTGATAGTGCCAGTGGGGGTATAAGTGTGAGATAGTGCAAGTGTGTGTATAAGTGTGAGATAGTGCCAGTGGGTGTGTGTATAAGTGTGAGATAGTGCAAGTGGGTGTATAAGTGTGAGAAAGTGCAAGTGGGTGTATAAGTGTGAGATAGTGCCAGTGGGTGTATACGTGTGAGATAGTGCCAATGGGTGTATAAGTGTGAGATAGTGCCAGTGGGTGTGTGTATAAGTGTGAGATAGTGCAAGTGGGTGTATAAGTGTGAGATAGTGCCAGTGGGTGTATACGTGTGAGATAGTGCCAATGGGTGTATAAGTGTGAGATAGTGCCAGTGGGTGTGTGTATAAGTGTGAGATAGTGCCAGTGGGTGTATAAGTGTAATATAGTGCCAGTGGGTGTATAAGTGTGAGATAGTACCAGTGGGTGTATAAGTGTGAGATAGTGCCAGTGTGTGTGTTTATAAGTGTGAGATAGTGCCAGTGGGTGTATAAGTGTGAGATAGTGCCAGGTGGTGTGTGTATAAGTGTGAGATAGTGCCAGTGGGTGTATAAGTGTGAGATAGTGCCAGTGGGTGTGTGTATAAGTGTGAGATAGTGCCAGTGGGTGTATAAGTGTGAGATAGTGCCAATGGGTGTATAAGTGTGAGATAGTACCAGTGGGTGTATAAGTGTGAGATAGTGCCAGTGGGTGTATAAGTGTGAGATAGTGCCAGTGGGTGTATAAGTGTGAGATAGTGCCAGTGGGTGTGTATAAGTGTGAGATAGTGCCAGTGGGTGTATAAGTGTGAGATAGTGCCAGTGGGTGTGTGTATAAGTGTGAGATAGTGCCAGTGGGTGTATAAGTGTGAGATAGTGCCAGTGGGTGTGTGTATAAGTGTGAGACAGTGCAAGTGGGTGTATAAGTGTGAGATAGTGCCAGTGGGTGTGTGTATAAGTGTGAGATAGTGCAAGTGGGTGTATAAGTGTGAGATAGTGCCAGTGGGTGTATACGTGTGAGATAGTGCCAGTGGGTGTATAAGTGTGAGATAGTGCAAGTGGGTGTATAAGTGTGAGATAGTGCCAGTGGGTGTGTGTATAAGTGTGAGATAGTGCAAGTGGGTGTATAAGTGTGAGAAAGTGCAAGTGGGTGTATAAGTGTGAGATAGTGCCAGTGGGTGTATGTGTGTGAGATAGTGCCAGTGGGTGTATAAGTGAGAGATAGTGCAAGTGGGTGTATAAGTGGGAGATAGTGCAAGTGGGTGTATAAGTGTGAGATAGTGCCAGTGGGTGTATACGTGTGAGATAGTGCCAGTGGGTGTATACGTGTGAGATAGTGCCAGTGGGTGTATAAGTGTGAGATAGTGCCAGTGGGTGTGTGTATAAGTGTGAGATAGTGCAAGTGGGTGTATAAGTGTGAGAAAGTGCAAGTGGGTGTATAAGTGTGAGATAGTGCCAGTGGGTATATAAGTGTGAGAAAGTGCAAGTGGGTGTATAAGTGTGAGATAGTGCCAGTGTGTGTATAAGTGTGAGATAGTGCCAGTGGGTGTGTGTATAAGTGTGAGATAGTGCCAGTGGGTGTATAAGTGTAAGATAGTGCCAATGGGTGTATAAGTGTGAGATAGTGCCAGTGGGTGTGTGTATAAGTGTGAGATAGTGCAAGTGGGGTGTATAAGTGTGAGATAGTGCAAGTGGGTGTATAAGTGTGAGATAGTGCCAGTGGGTGTGTGTATAAGTGTGAAGATAGTGCCAGTGGGTGTATAAGTGTAAGATAGTGCCAATGGGTGTATAAGTGTGAGATAGTGCCAGTGGGTGTGTGTATAAGTGTGAGATAGTGCAAGTGGGTGTATAAGTGTGAGATAGTGCCAGTGGGTGTGTGTATAAGTGTGAGATAGTGCCAGTGGGTGTATAAGTGTAAGATAGTGCCAATGGGTGTATAAGTGTGAGATAGTGCCAGTGGGTGTGTTTATAAGTGTGAGATAGTGCCAGTGGGTGTATAAGTGTGAGATAGTGCCAGTGGGTGTGTGTATAAGTGTGAGATAGTGCCAGTGGGTGTATAAGTGTGAGATAGTGCCAGTGGGTGTGTGTATCAGTGTGAGATAGTGCCAGTGGGTGTATAAGTGTGAGATAGTGCCAGTGGGTGTGTGTATAAGTGTGAGATAGTGCAAGTGGGTGTATAAGTGTGAGATAGTGCCAGTGGGTGTGTGTATAAGTGTGAGATAGTGCAAGTGGGTGTATAAGTGTGAGATAGTGCCAGTGGGTGTATAAGTGTGAGATAGTGCCAGTGGGTGTATAAGTGTGAGATAGTGCAAGTGGGTGTATAAGTGTGAGATAGTGCCAGTGGGTGTGTGTATAAGTGTGAGATAGTGCAAGTGGGTGTATAAGTGTGAGAAAGTGCAAGTGGGTGTATAAGTGTGAGATAGTGCCAGTGGGTGTATGTGTGTGAGATAGTGCCAGTGGGTGTATAAGTGAGAGATAGTGCAAGTGGGTGTATAAGTGGGAGATAGTGCAAGTGGGTGTATAAGTGTGAGATAGTGCCAGTGGGTGTATACGTGTGAGATAGTGCCAGTGGGTGTATACGTGTGAGATAGTGCCAGTGGGTGTATAAGTGTGAGATAGTGCCAGTGGGTGTATAAGTGTGAGATAGTGCCAGTGGGTGTATAAGTGTGTGTATAAGTGTGAGATAGTGCCAGTGGGTGTATAAGTGTGAGATAGTACCAGTGGGTGTGTGTATAAGTGTAAGATAGTGCCAGTGGGTGTATAAGTGTAAGATAGTGCCAGTGGGTGTATAAGTGTGAGATAGTGCCAGTGGGTGTATAAGTGTGAGATAGTGCCAGTGGGTGTGTGTATAGTGTGAGATAGTGCAAGTGGGTGTATAAGTGTGAGATAGTGCAAGTGGGTGTATAAGTGTGAGATAGTGCCAGTGGGTGTATAAGTGTGAGATAGTGCCAGTGGGTGTGTGTATAAGTGTGAGATAGTGCAAGTGGGTGTATAAGTGTGAGATAGTGCCAGTGTGTGGGTGTATAAGTGTGAGATAGTGCCAGTGGGTGTATAAGTGTGAGATAGTGCCAGTGGGTGTGTGTATAAGTGTGAGATAGTGCCAGTGGGTGTATAAGTGTGAGATAGTGCCAGTGGGTGTATAAGTGTGAGATAGTGCCAATGGGTGTATAAGTGTGAGATAGTGCCAGTGGGTGTGTGTATAAGTGTGAGATAGTGCCAGTGGGTGTATAAGTGTGAGATAGTGCCAGTAGGTGTGTGTATAAGTGTGAGATAGTGCCAGTGTGTGTGTGTATAAGTGTGAGATAGTGCCAGTGGGTGTATAAGTGTGAGATAGTGCCGGTGGGTGTGTGTATAAGTGTGAGATAGTGCCGGTGGGTGTATAAGTGTGAGATAGTGCCAGTGGGTGTATAAGCGTGGGATAGTGCCAGTGGGTGTATAAGTCTGAGATAATGCCAGTGGGTGTGTGTATAAGTGTGAGATAGTGCCAGTGGGTGTGTGTATAAGTGTGAGATAGTGTCAGTGTGTTTGTGTATAAGTGTGAGATAGTGCCAGTGGGTGTATAAGTGTGAGATAGTGCCAGTGGGTGGGTGTATAAGTGTGAGATAGTGCCAGTGGGTGGGTGTATAAGTGTGAGATAGTGCCAGTGGGTGTATAAGTGTGAGATAGTGCCGGTGGGTGTATAAGTGTGAGATAGTGCCAGTGGGTGTATAAGTGTGAGATAGTGCTGGTTGGTGTATAAGTGTGAGATAGTGCCGGTGGGTGTATAAGTGTGAGATAGTGCCGGTGGGTGTATAAGTGTGAGATAGTGCCGGTGGGTGTATAAGTGTGAGATAGTGCCAGTGGGTGTATAAGTGTGAGATAGTGCCAGTGGGTGTATAAGTCTGAGATAGTGCCAGTGGGTGTGTGTATAAGTGTGGGATAGTGCCAGTGGGTGTGTGTATAAGTGTGAGATAGTGCCAGTGGGTGTATAAGTGTGAGATAGTGCCAGTGGGTGTATTAGTGTGAGATAGTGCCAGTGGGTGGGTGTATAAGTGTGAGATAGTACCAGTGGGTGTATAAGTGTGAGATAGTGCAGGTGGGTGTATAAGTGTGAGATAGTGCAGGTGGGTGTGTGTATAAGTGTGAGATAGTGCCAGTGGGTGTATAAGTGTGAGATAGTGCCAGTGGGTGTATACATGTGAGATAGTGCCAGTGGGTGTATACGTGTGAGATAGTGCCAGTGGGTGTATAAGTGTGTGATAGTGCCAGTGGGGGTATAAGTGTGAGATAGTGCAAGTGTGTGTATAAGTGTGAGATAGTGCCAGTGGGTGTGTGTATAAGTGTGAGCTAGTGCAAGTGGGTGTATAAGTGTGAGAAAGTGCAAGTGGGTGTATAAGTGTGAGATAGTGCCAGTGGGTGTATACGTGTGAGATAGTGCCAATGGGTGTATAAGTGTGAGATAGTGCCAGTGGGTGTGTGTATAAGTGTGAGATAGTGCAAGTGGGTGTATAAGTGTGAGATAGTGCAAGTGGGTGTATAAGTGTGAGATAGTGCCAGTGGGTGTGTGTATAAGTGTGAGCTAGTGCCAGTGGGTGTATAAGTGTGATATAGTGCCGGTGGGTGTGTGTATAAGTGTGAGCTAGTGCCAGTGGGTGTATAAGTGTGAGATAGTGCCGGTGGGTGTATAAGTGTGAGATAGTGCCAGTGGGTGTATAAGCGTGGGATAGTGCCAGTGGGTGTATAAGTCTGAGATAATGCCAGTGGGTGTGTGTATAAGTGTGAGATAGTGCCAGTGGGTGTGTGTATAAGTGTGAGATAGTGTCAGTGTGTTTGTGTATAAGTGTGAGATAGTGCCAGTGGGTGTATAAGTGTGAGATAGTGCCAGTGGGTGGGTGTATAAGTGTGAGATAGTGCCGGTGGGTGGGTGTATAAGTGTGAGATAGTGCCAGTGGGTGTATAAGTGTGAGATAGTGCCGGTGGGTGTATAAGTGTGAGATAGTGCCAGTGGGTGTATAAGTGTGAGATAGTGCTGGTTGGTGTATAAGTGTGAGATAGTGCCGGTGGGTGTATAAGTGTGAGATAGTGCCGGTGGGTGTATAAGTGTGAGATAGTGCCGGTGGGTGTATAAGTGTGAGATAGTGCCAGTGGGTGTATAAGTGTGAGATAGTGCCAGTGGGTGTATAAGTCTGAGATAGTGCCAGTGGGTGTGTGTATAAGTGTGGGATAGTGCCAGTGGGTGTGTGTATAAGTGTGAGATAGTGCCAGTGGGTGTATAAGTGTGAGATAGTGCCAGTGGGTGTATTAGTGTGAGATAGTGCCAGTGGGTGGGTGTATAAGTGTGAGATAGTACCAGTGGGTGTATAAGTGTGAGATAGTGCAGGTGGGTGTATAAGTGTGAGATAGTGCAGGTGGGTGTGTGTATAAGTGTGAGATAGTGCCAGTGGGTGTATAAGTGTGAGATAGTGCCAGTGGGTGTATACATGTGAGATAGTGCCAGTGGGTGTATACGTGTGAGATAGTGCCAGTGGGTGTATAAGTGTGTGATAGTGCCAGTGGGGGTATAAGTGTGAGATAGTGCAAGTGTGTGTATAAGTGTGAGATAGTGCCAGTGGGTGTGTGTATAAGTGTGAGCTAGTGCAAGTGGGTGTATAAGTGTGAGAAAGTGCAAGTGGGTGTATAAGTGTGAGATAGTGCCAGTGGGTGTATAAGTGTGAGATAGTGCCAATGGGTGTATAAGTGTGAGATAGTGCCAGTGGGTGTGTGTATAAGTGTGAGATAGTGCAAGTGGGTGTATAAGTGTGAGATAGTGCAAGTGGGTGTATAAGTGTGAGATAGTGCCAGTGGGTGTGTGTATAAGTGTGAGCTAGTGCCAGTGGGTGTATAAGTGTGATATAGTGCCGGTGGGTGTGTGTATAAGTGTGAGCTAGTGCCAGTGGGTGTATAAGTGTGAGATAGTGCCGGTGGGTGTGTGTATAAGTGTGAGACAGTGCTAGTGGGTGTATAAGTGTGAGATAGTGCCAGTGTGTGTGTGTATAAGTGTGAGACAGTGCTAGTGGGTGTATAAGTGTGAGATAGTGCCAGTGGGTGTATACATGTGAGATAGTGCCAGTGGGTGTATACGTGTGAGATAGTGCCAGTGGGTGTATAAGTGTGTGATAGTGCCAGTGGGGGTATAAGTGTGAGATAGTGCAAGTGTGTGTATAAGTGTGAGATAGTGCCAGTGGGTGTGTGTATAAGTGTGAGCTAGTGCAAGTGGGTGTATAAGTGTGAGAAAGTGCAAGTGGGTGTATAAGTGTGAGATAGTGCCAGTGGGTGTATACGTGTGAGATAGTGCCAATGGGTGTATAAGTGTGAGATAGTGCCAGTGGGTGTGTGTATAAGTGTGAGATAGTGCAAGTGGGTGTATAAGTGTGAGATAGTGCCAGTGGGTGTATACGTGTGAGATAGTGCCAATGGGTGTATAAGTGTGAGATAGTGCCAGTGGGTGTGTGTATAAGTGTGAGATAGTGCCAGTGGGTGTATAAGTGTAATATAGTGCCAGTGGGTGTATAAGTGTGAGATAGTACCAGTGGGTGTATAAGTGTGAGATAGTGCCAGTGTGTGTGTTTATAAGTGTGAGATAGTGCCAGTGGGTGTATAAGTGTGAGATAGTGCCAGGTGGTGTGTGTATAAGTGTGAGATAGTGCCAGTGGGTGTATAAGTGTGAGATAGTGCCAGTGGGTGTGTGTATAAGTGTGAGATAGTGCCAGTGGGTGTATAAGTGTGAGATAGTGCAAGTGGGTGTGTGTATAAGTGTGAGATAGTGCAAGTGGGTGTATAAGTGTGAGATAGTGCCAGTGGATGTGTGTATAAGTGTGAGATAGTGCAAGTGGGTGTATAAGTGTGAGATAGTGCAAGTGGGTGTATAAGTGTGAGATAGTGCCAGTGGGTGTATACGTGTGAGATAGTGCCAGTGGGTGTATAAGTGTGAGATAGTGCAAGTGGGTGTATAAGTGTGAGATAGTGCCAGTGGGTGTGTGTATAAGTGTGAGACAGTGCTAGTGGGTGTATAAATGTGAGATAGTGCCAGTGTGTGTGTGTATAAGTGTGAGACAGTGCTAGTGGGTGTATAAGTGTGAGATAGTGCCAGTGGGTGTATACATGTGAGATAGTGCCAGTGGGTGTATACGTGTGAGATAGTGCCAGTGGGTGTATAAGTGTGTGATAGTGCCAGTGGGGGTATAAGTGTGAGATAGTGCAAGTGTGTGTATAAGTGTGAGATAGTGCCAGTGGGTGTATACGTGTGAGATAGTGCCAGTGGGTGTATAAGTGTGAGATAGTGCAAGTGGGTGTATAAGTGTGAGATAGTGCCAGTGGGTGTGTGTATAAGTGTGAGATAGTGCAAGTGGGTGTATAAGTGTGAGAAAGTGCAAGTGGGTGTATAAGTGTGAGATAGTGCCAGTGGGTGTATAAGTGTGAGATAGTGCAAGTGGGTGTATAAGTGTGAGATAGTGCAAGTGGGTGTATAAGTGTGAGATAGTGCCAGTGGGTGTATAAGTTTGAGATAGTGCCAGTAGGTGTATAAGTGTGAGATAGTGCAAGTGGGTGTATAAGTGTGAGATAGTGCCAGTGGGTGTATAAGTGTGGGATAGTGCCAGTGGGTGTGTGTATAAGTGTGAGATAGTGCCAGTGGGTGTATAAGTGTGGGATAGTGCCAGTGGGTGTGTGTATAAGTGTGAGATAGTGCCAGTTGGTGTGTGTATAAGTGTGAGATAGTGCCAGTGGGTGTATCAGTGTGAGATAGTGCCAGTGGGTGTATAAGTGTGAGATAGTGCCAGTGGGTGTATAAGTCTGAGATAGTGCCAGTGGGTATATAAGTCTGAGATAGTGCCAGTGGGTATATAAGTCTGAGATAGTGCCAGTGGGTGTGTGTATAAGTGTGAGATAGTGCCAGTGGGTGTATCAGTGTGAGATAGTGCCAGTGGGTGTATAAGTGTGAGATAGTGCTAGTGGGGTGTATACGTGTGAGATAGTGCCAGTGTGTGTGTATAAGTGTGAGATAGTGCCAGTGGGTGTATAAGTGTGAGATAGTGCCAGTGGGTGTGTGTGTATACATGTGAGATAGTGCCAGTGGGTGTATAAGTGTGAGATAGTGCCAGTGTGTGTATAAGTGTGAGATAGTGCCAGTCGGTGTATACGCGTGAGAAAGTGCAAGTGGGTGTATAAGTGTGAGATAGTGCCAGTGGGTGTATAAGTGTGAGATAGTGCCAGTGGGTGTGTGTATAAGTGTGAGATAGTGCAAGTGGGTGTATAAGTGTGAGATAGTGCCAGTGGGTGTGTGTATAAGTGTGAGATAGTGCAAGTGGGTGTATAAGTGTGAGATAGTGCCAGTGGGTGTATACGTGTGAGATAGTGCCAGTGGGTGTATAAGTGTGAGATAGTGCAAGTGGGTGTATAAGTGTGAGATAGTGCCAGTGGGTGTGTGTATAAGTGTGAGATAGTGCAAGTGGGTGTATAAGTGTGAGAAAGTGCAAGTGGGTGTATAAGTGTGAGATAGTGCCAGTGGGTGTATGTGTGTGAGATAGTGCCAGTGGGTGTATAAGTGAGAGATAGTGCAAGTGGGTGTATAAGTGTGAGATAGTGCAAGTGGGTGTATAAGTGTGAGATAGTGCCAGTGGGTGTATACGTGTAAGATAGTACCAGTGGGTGTATAAGTGTGAGATAGTGCCAATGGGTGTATAAGTGTGAGATAGTACCAGTGGGTGTATAAGTGTGAGATAGTGCCAGTGGGTGTGTTTATAAGTGTGAGATAGTGCCAGTGGGTGTATAAGTGTGAGATAGTGCCAGTGGGTGTGTGTATAAGTGTGAGATAGTGCCAGTGGGTGTATAAGTGTGAGATAGTGCCAGTGGGTGTGTGTATAAGTGTGAGATAGTGCCAGTGGGTGTATAAGTGTGAGATAGTGCCAGTGGGTGTGTGTATAAGTGTGAGATAGTGCAAGTGGGTGTATAAGCGTGAGATAGTGCCAGTGGGTGTGTGTATAAGTGTGAGATAGTGCAAGTGGGTGTATAAGTGTGAGATAGTGCCAGTGGGTGTATACGTGTGAGATAGTGCCAGTGGGTGTATAAGTGTGAGATAGTGCAAGTGGGTGTATAAGTGTGAGATAGTGCCAGTGGGTGTGTGTATAAGTGTGAGATAGTGCAAGTGGGTGTATAAGTGTGAGAAAGTGCAAGTGGGTGTATAAGTGTGAGATAGTGCCAGTGGGTGTATGTGTGTGAGATAGTGCCAGTGGGTGTATAAGTGAGAGATAGTGCAAGTGGGTGTATAAGTGGGAGATAGTGCAAGTGGGTGTATAAGTGTGAGATAGTGCCAGTGGGTGTATACGTGTGAGATAGTGCCAGTGGGTGTATAAGTGTGAGATAGTGCCAGTGGGTGTATAAGTGTGAGATAGTGCCAGTGGGTGTGTGTATAAGTGTGAGATAGTGCAAGTGGGTGTATAAGTGTGAGAAAGTGCAAGTGGGTGTATAAGTGTGAGATAGTGCCAGTGGGTATATAAGTGTGAGAAAGTGCAAGTGGGTGTATAAGTGTGAGATAGTGCCAGTGTGTGTATAAGTGTGAGATAGTGCCAGTGGGTGTGTGTATAAGTGTGAGATAGTGCCAGTGGGTGTATAAGTGTAAGATAGTGCCAATGGGTGTATAAGTGTGAGATAGTGCCAGTGGGTGTGTGTATAAGTGTGAGATAGTGCAAGTGGGTGTATAAGTGTGAGATAGTGCAAGTGGGTGTATAAGTGTGAGATAGTGCCAGTGGGTGTGTGTATAAGTGTGAGATAGTGCCAGTGGGTGTATAAGTGTAAGATAGTGCCAATGGGTGTATAAGTGTGAGATAGTGCCAGTGGGTGTGTGTATAAGTGTGAGATAGTGCAAGTGGGTGTATAAGTGTGAGATAGTGCCAGTGGGTGTGTGTATAAGTGTGAGATAGTGCCAGTGGGTGTATAAGTGTAAGATAGTGCCAATGGGTGTATAAGTGTGAGATAGTGCCAGTGGGTGTGTTTATAAGTGTGAGATAGTGCCAGTGGGTGTATAAGTGTGAGATAGTGCCAGTGGGTGTGTGTATAAGTGTGAGATAGTGCCAGTGGGTGTATAAGTGTGAGATAGTGCCAGTGGGTGTGTGTATAAGTGTGAGATAGTGCCAGTGGGTGTATAAGTGTGAGATAGTGCCAGTGGGTGTGTGTATAAGTGTGAGATAGTGCAAGTGGGTGTATAAGTGTGAGATAGTGCCAGTGGGTGTGTGTATAAGTGTGAGATAGTGCAAGTGGGTGTATAAGTGTGAGATAGTGCCAGTGGGTGTATACGTGTGAGATAGTGCCAGTGGGTGTATAAGTGTGAGATAGTGCAAGTGGGTGTATAAGTGTGAGATAGTGCCAGTGGGTGTGTGTATAAGTGTGAGATAGTGCAAGTGGGTGTATAAGTGTGAGAAAGTGCAAGTGGGTGTATAAGTGTGAGATAGTGCCAGTGGGTGTATGTGTGTGAGATAGTGCCAGTGGGTGTATAAGTGAGAGATAGTGCAAGTGGGTGTATAAGTGGGAGATAGTGCAAGTGGGTGTATAAGTGTGAGATAGTGCCAGTGGGTGTATACGTGTGAGATAGTGCCAGTGGGTGTATACGTGTGAGATAGTGCCAGTGGGTGTATAAGTGTGAGATAGTGCCAGTGGGTGTATAAGTGTGAGATAGTGCCAGTGGGTGTATAAGTGTGTGTATAAGTGTGAGATAGTGCCAGTGGGTGTATAAGTGTGAGATAGTACCAGTGGGTGTGTGTATAAGTGTAAGATAGTGCCAGTGGGTGTATAAGTGTAAGATAGTGCCAGTGGGTGTATAAGTGTGAGATAGTGCCAGTGGGTGTATAAGTGTGAGATAGTGCCAGTGGGTGTGTGTATAAGTGTGAGATAGTGCAAGTGGGTGTATAAGTGTGAGATAGTGCAAGTGGGTGTATAAGTGTGAGATAGTGCCAGTGGGTGTATAAGTGTGAGATAGTGCCAGTGGGTGTGTGTATAAGTGTGAGATAGTGCAAGTGGGTGTATAAGTGTGAGATAGTGCCAGTGTGTGGGTGTATAAGTGTGAGATAGTGCCAGTGGGTGTATAAGTGTGAGATAGTGCCAGTGGGTGTGTGTATAAGTGTAAGATAGTGCCAGTGGGTGTATAAGTGTGAGATAGTGCCAGTGGGTGTATAAGTGTGAGATAGTGCCAATGGGTGTATAAGTGTGAGATAGTGCCAGTGGGTGTGTGTATAAGTGTGAGATAGTGCCAGTGGGTGTATAAGTGTGAGATAGTGCCAGTAGGTGTGTGTATAAGTGTGAGATAGTGCCAGTGTGTGTGTGTATAAGTGTGAGATAGTGCCAGTGGGTGTATAAGTGTGAGATAGTGCCGGTGGGTGTGTGTATAAGTGTGAGATAGTGCCGGTGGGTGTATAAGTGTGAGATAGTGCCAGTGGGTGTATAAGCGTGGGATAGTGCCAGTGGGTGTATAAGTCTGAGATAATGCCAGTGGGTGTGTGTATAAGTGTGAGATAGTGCCAGTGGGTGTGTGTATAAGTGTGAGATAGTGTCAGTGTGTTTGTGTATAAGTGTGAGATAGTGCCAGTGGGTGTATAAGTGTGAGATAGTGCCAGTGGGTGGGTGTATAAGTGTGAGATAGTGCCAGTGGGTGGGTGTATAAGTGTGAGATAGTGCCAGTGGGTGTATAAGTGTGAGATAGTGCCGGTGGGTGTATAAGTGTGAGATAGTGCCAGTGGGTGTATAAGTGTGAGATAGTGCTGGTTGGTGTATAAGTGTGAGATAGTGCCGGTGGGTGTATAAGTGTGAGATAGTGCCGGTGGGTGTATAAGTGTGAGATAGTGCCGGTGGGTGTATAAGTGTGAGATAGTGCCAGTGGGTGTATAAGTGTGAGATAGTGCCAGTGGGTGTATAAGTCTGAGATAGTGCCAGTGGGTGTGTGTATAAGTGTGGGATAGTGCCAGTGGGTGTGTGTATAAGTGTGAGATAGTGCCAGTGGGTGTATAAGTGTGAGATAGTGCCAGTGGGTGTATTAGTGTGAGATAGTGCCAGTGGGTGGGTGTATAAGTGTGAGATAGTACCAGTGGGTGTATAAGTGTGAGATAGTGCAGGTGGGTGTATAAGTGTGAGATAGTGCAGGTGGGTGTGTGTATAAGTGTGAGATAGTGCCAGTGGGTGTATAAGTGTGAGATAGTGCCGGTGGGGGTATAAGTGTGAGATAGTGCAGGTGGGTGTATAAGTGTGAGATAGTCCCGGTGGGTGTATAAGTGTGAGATAGTGCCGGTGGGTGTATAAGTGTGAGATAGTGCCGGTGGGTGTATAAGTGTGAGATAGTGCCGGTGGATGTATAAGTGTGAGATAGTGCCGGTGGGTGTATAAGTGTGAGATAGTGCCAGTGGGTGTATAAGTGTGAGATAGTGCCAGTGGGTGTATAAGTGTGAGATAGTGCCAGTGGGTGTGTGTATAAGCGTCAGTATGACACAAGAATAGCAGCAGCACCACTGTACCTTTTTAGCAAAATCTCTTTATTTCCACACAATGGGAGCAAGGAATACAGAACGGTTCTGTATTCCTTGCTTCCATTGTGTGGAAATAAAGAAATTTTGCTAAAAAGGTACAGTGGTGCTGCTGCTATTCTTGTGTCATATTATCTGGAAGATTTTTGCAGTAATCCTGGAGCAGCATGCACACAGCTGAGGGTTAAAGTGCTGGATATTGAACTAGTTTTATCTGTGTGTATAAGTGTAAGATAGTGCCGGTGTATGTGTGTATAAGTGTGAGATAGTGCCAGTGGGTGTATAAGTGTGAGATAGTGCCAGTGGGTGTGTGTATGTGTGAGATAGTGCCAGTGGGTGTATAAGTGTGAGATAGGGCTGGTAGGTGTGTGTATAAGTCTGAGATAGTGCCGGTGTATGTGTGTATAAGTGGGAGATAGTGCCAGTGGGTGTGTGTATAAGTGTTGATTGTGCCAGCAGGTGTGTGTATAAGTGTTGATAGTGCCAGTGGGTGGGTGTGTAAGTGTTGATAGTGCCAGTGGGTGGGTGTGTAAGTGTTGATAGTGCCGGTGGGTGGGTGTATAAGTGTTGATAGTGCTGGTGGGTGGGTGTAAAAGTGTTAGAAAGTGACGGTGGGTGTGTGTATAAGTGTGGGATAGTGCCGGTAGGTGTGTGCATAAGTGTGGGATAGTGCCGGTGGGTGGGTGTAAATGTGAGATAGTGCCGGTGTGCGTGTGTATAAGTGTTGATTGTGCCAGCAGGTGTGTATAAGTGTTGATAGTGTCAGTGGGTGGGTATATAAGTGTTGATAGTGCTGGTGGGTGGGTGTATAAGAGTTAGAAAGTGACGGTGGGTGTGTGTACAGGTGGGGGTTCCTTGGATGCGTGTGTGAGGATGTGAGAGCACTTGGGGATTTGTATGTTTGGGTGGAGAGTGCCTTTATGGTCATGCCTCTCTGCTTAGATGTTTTTTTGTTTTTTGTTTTTAAATGAAACCGCTTCATTAGAATAAGGTAACAAATCGTTTTCTATAACAAGATTACATGGGGTTAGTGGGTGTGGTGTATCCCACACTTAAACACCACACCGGTGGGTGTTTGTATAAGTGTGAGATAGTGCCAGTGGGTGTATAAGTGTGAGATATGGACGGTGTGTGTGTGTATAAGTGTGGGATAGTGGCGGTGTGTGTGTGTATAAGTGTGGGATAGTGGCGGTGTGTGTATAAGTCTGAGATAGTGACCGTGTTTGTGTGTATAAGTGTGGGATAGTGGCGGTGTGTGTGTGTATAAGTGTGGGATATACACACTTAGGTGGCGGCGGGGTCCAGGAGCGGCAGTTTAGGGGTTAAATACTTTATTAGGGATTGCGGCGGGGGATCACGGTTGACAGGTAGATAGACATTGCGCATGCGTTTTATTTGGCAGCTAGTTTAGGGAGTTACGGGGCTCCAATAAACAGCGTAAGGCTTACTACGGCTGCATTTTGTGGCGAGGTGAAAAGGGAGTAAGATTTTTTGCCACGTAAGTCCTTACGCTGTATATTGGATACCAAACTGCGCTGGTTTGGTATACCTGCCTTTGGCCCAAAAAACTACGGGCGAAGGCAGAAATATACGAGCGTAACTTCTAGGTTACGCCGTATATGTGATATCAAACCAGTGCAAATTTCGGCGTTGCCGGCTTTTGCGGGCGACGCTGCATATCGGATCGGGCCCCATGTGTGTCTACTTCAGTTATTTTAAAGTTGTTTTAAAAAAAGTTTAGTGTTTTACCAAAGAAGAAATGTGCTCATCAAGCAGGGAAGAGGCAATGTCCTTCCTGCTTTCTCTCTAATTGGAATTCTTTTTAATTCTTCCCAAGGTAGCTGGGATGAGGTTTGCAAGGGAAATAAATGTGTAAACACTAAGGAAAATGCAATTAAAGGTCTTTGTGAAACATCTTGTAGTAGGATAAGCCCAATGACTTTATTTTATACACCAATAGTATGTGCAGTCTGTTTATGTGTGCGTCTGTATTAGATGGTGTTATTATGAGTGTAACTCTATTTTTAATGTGTTTTGTGACACTTTTTATTTGAGCGCAAAAGTTAACCAGAACTCTGAGGTTGCGGTAATCATTCTAGTGTAAATCGCAATTGTGATCACGAGTTCGCATTTACTTTTAACTTGTAAAATGAGATGGATTTAAATTGTGCGCAAACGGCCATAAAAATCCTATATCGCTTGTGCACAAATGATAGCACTCACTTGTAATCTAGCCCTTAGGGGTCAATTTATTATAGTGCGAGCGGACATGATACAATGTAGCGTATCGTGTCCGCTGCACATCGATAAATGTTCTTGCGAACTGCTGGTGCATTACCATAACTTGTCTGCCTGCTCTGAGGCGGCGGACAGAAATCAACCCGATCTAATGCAATCGGGTTAATTGACACTCCCTGCTAGCGGCTGATTGCCCGCAAATCTGCAGGTGGTGTCAATCACGATCGGGTTGATTTCTGCTTGCCGCCTCAGAGCAGGCAGACAAGTTATGGAGCCGCGGTGCATCAAGATTCACCCCCTTAGCATGAGCTGATACCTCAGAAATATAAAAAGATTGTGCACATTTTGATAAAATAAGTGAATCAGAGAGTTGTGTAAAATTGCCTACGCTCTCTGAATCAGGAAAGTTTCATTTTGACTTTAGTATTGCTTTAATTTAAAATGTTGAGCTGTACATAGTAAAAACAACTTTGCAAAATGCTTAATTTATTTATCCTCCCCTCCCTCCTTTTCATGTAATTTAGCTCTGAAAACTGAATATATTTATTTTTTATTCTCAGACATGGAGAATAAAACAGTAGACTTTTCAAGGCTAACCCTGCTGCATACTGTATCTGACCCTAATTAGCTTCAGTAAATAACAATTGCAAAACAATGCCCTTTATACTTGCACCACACTAGCCTAATTGTCTGTAGACTAAAGCCCTGGTTGGCTTTAGATAAAAATAAACGAAAAAACTACAATCCAAGTGGTAAACCGTCATTCTGCAGTGGCGTCAATGTACAATTGTACACTAATAAAGATTTAGCAATGTTCTTGTCAGCTGATTGATTCCGGTGTCAGTCAATAAGTATGTAAGCTTCACTTTTGTTCTTGACAATTCTGACCAAATTAAAACAAAAATTAAAAAATACATTTCTTTTTTTTTTTCTCTGCTCAGGTGTTCCTAATAGGAAATAGAGGACAAATGGATTTTTCTTTGCAAATTTATTCTGAAGAATCCCTTTAACTTAAGAATAATTTTTTTAAGTGTGAATTGATCATTTGAAGCCCTTTTGTTTGTCTGTGCACATCTCTATTACATACTGCCTGGGACACATGGTCGCCCCTGGTCTAATTACAGAGCCAGCCCTGTATGTATTTCTCTACTGTAAAGAATACTGTGCACATCTCTATTACATACTGCCTGGGACACATGGTCGCCCCTGGTCTAATTACAGAGCCAGCCCTGTATGTATTTCTCTACTGTAAAGAATACTGTGCACATCTCTATTACATACTGCCTGGGACACATGGTCGCCCCTGGTCTAATTACAGAGCCAGCCCTGTATGTATTTCTCTACTGTAAAGAATACTGTGCACATCTCTATTACATACTGCCTGGGACACATGGTCGCCCCTGGTCTAATTACAGAGCCAGCCCTGTATGTATTTCTCTACTGTAAAGAATACTGTGCACATCTCTATTACATACTGCCTGGGACACATGGTCGCCCCTGGTCTAATTACAGAGCCAGCCCTGTATGTATTTCTCTACTGTAAAGAATACTGTGCACATCTCTATTACATACTGCCTGGGACACATGGTCGCACCTGGTCTACTTACAGAGCCCTGTTTGTATTTCTCTACTGTAAAGAATACTGTGCTCCATTCCAAGCTAACGGTCGTTTTGTTTTTGGTGGGTTTTTCCGGTTTTCATTTTAGTGCATTCACAATTGGCTGTTTTTTTTAAGCAGAGAACCTGTTTTTGGGTCTCTAATAATACTCCTATTATAAATGTTTCTTTATTCTCTTGCCATCTTTATTTGAAAAGAAGGAATGTAAGCTTAGGAGTCGGCCTATATTAGATTCAGCACTCTCAATAGCACTTGCTTATAGGTGGTTACATTTAGCCACTAATCAGCAAGCGATACCCAGGTGATGAACAAAAAACAGGCTCCTAAGCTTTACATTCCTGCTTTTCAAATAAAGATGGCAAGAGAACCAAAAAAAAAAAAAGTTGCTTAAAATTGCTGCTCCATCTGAATCATAAAAGAAAAAAAACATGGGTTTAGTGCCCTTTTGATACGCGATATCCCATACAGCTAACAAGATCTACAGGTGTCACAACCGCAGCATCTAGAATGGGCTTGAAGCGATCGCACGTTTCAGTTGGATTCCCAGGTTAGATTCTAATAACAAAAAAACACAAACCCACTGCCTATATCAGCCAAAAACAAAACCTTGTTATCCAGCGCAGATATCGGAAAGTTTGGAATCAACCCCATTGTGTTTAAAAGTTAAGGCTTCACCAGTGGGGACCTCTAGCCCAGGGATTGGCAAGGTGTCCGTACACAGACACTGGTGTCCGTGACTAGCCCTTGCAGTGTCCGCCACAACCTTAGTATATGTTTTGATTGAATAATAGGAATAAAAACAAAATATGTAGTGTGAATAAAGTTAGTGGTTTGTCAAGAGACTGCTAGCGGTATTGGGTTATAAATTATGGAATAAATAAAGCCTGAGTGAAATACTGGATGTGTATCTTCTGCATCTGTATAATAACACCCAGCTCTATACAAAGACACAGTAGTGACACTGGCTCATGCGTATAGCCAAACAAGGGCTGGTTATAGGATCAGTGGTATCTGCATCAGTATAATAACACCCAGCACTATATAATGACACACTAGTGACACTGGCACATGCATATAGCCAGAGGAGGGCTGGTTATAGGATCAGTGGTATCTGCATCAGTATAATAACACCCAGCACTATATAATGACACACTAGTGACACTGGCACATGCATATAGCCAAACAAGGGCTGGTTATAGGATCAGTGGTATCTGCATCAGTATAATAACACCCAGCACTATATAATGACACAGTAGTGACACTGGCACATGAGTATAGCCAAACAAGGGCTGGTTATAGGATCAGTGGTATCTGCATCAGTATAATAACACCCAGCACTATATAATGACACAGTAGTGACACTGGCACATGGGTATAGCCAGAGGAGGGCTGGTTATAGAATCAGTGGTATCTGCATCAGTATAATAACACCCAGCACTATATAATGACACATTAGTGACACTGGCACATGGGTATAGCCAGAGGAGGGCTGGTTATAGGATCAGTGTTATCTGCATCAGTATAATAACACCCAGCACTATATAATGACACAGTAGTGACACTGGCACATGAGTATAGCCAAACAAGGGCTGGTTATAGGATCAGTGGTATCTGCATCAGTATAATAACACCCAGCACTATATAATGACACAGTAGTGACACTGGCACATGGGTATAGCCAGAGGAGGGCTGGTTATAGAATCAGTGGTATCTGCATCAGTATAATAACACCCAGCACTATATAATGACACAGTAGTGACACTGGCACATGGGTATAGCCAGAGGAGGGCTGGTTATAGAATCAGTGGTATCTGCATCAGTATAATAACACCCAGCACTATATAATGACACAGTAGTGACACTGGCACATGAGTATAGCCAAACAAGGGCTGGTTATAGGATCAGTGGTATCTGCATCAGTATAATAACACCCAGCACTATATAATGACACAGTAGTGACACTGGCACATGAGTATAGCCAAACAAGGGCTGGTTATAGGATCAGTGGTATCTGCATCAGTACAATAACACCGAGTACTATATAATGACACAGTAGTGACACTGGCTCATGGGTATAGCCAGGGGAGGGCTGGTTATATGATCAGTGGTATCTGCATCAGTATAATAACACCCAGCACTATATAATGACACAGTAGTGACACTGGTTCATGGGTATAGCCAGAGGAGGGCTGGTTATAGAATCAGTTGTATCTGCATCAGTATAAAAACACCCAGCACTATATAATGACACAGTAGTGATACTGGCACATGGGTATAGCCAGAGGAGGGCTGGTTATAGGATCAGTGGTATTTGCATCAGTATAATAACACCCAGCGCTATATAATGACACAGTAGTGACACTGGCTCATGGGTATAGCTGGAGGAGGGCTGGTTATATGATCAGTGGTATCTGCATCAGTATAATAACACCCAGCTCTATATAATGACACAGTAGTGACACTGGCACATTTGTATAGCCAGAGGAGGGCTGGTTATAGGATCAGTGGTATCTGCATCAGTACAATAACACCCAGCACTATATAATGACACAGTAGTGACACTGGCACATGGGTATAGCCAGAGGAGGGCTGGTTATAGGATCAGTGGTATCTGCATCAGTATAATAATACCCAGCACTATATAATGACACACTAGTGACACTGGCACATGGGTATAGCCAGAGGAGGGCTGGTTATATGATCAGTGGTATCTGCATCAGTATAATAACACCCAGCACTATATAATGACACAGTAGTGACACTGGCACATGTGTATAGCCAGAGGAGGGCTGGTTATAGGATCAGTGGTATCTGCATCAGTATAATAACACCCAGCACTATATAATGACATACTAGTAGTGACACTGGCTCATGGGTATAGCCAGAGGAGGGCTGGTTATAGGATCAGTGGTATCTGCATCAGTATAATAATACCCAGCACTATATAATGACACAGTAGTGACACTGGCACATGGGTATAGCCAGAGGAGGGCTGGTTATAGGATCAGTGGTATCTGCATCAGTATAATAACACCCAGCACTATATAATGACACAGTAGTGACACTGGCACATGGGTATAGCCAGAGGAGGGCTGGTTATAGGATCAGTGGTATCTGCATCAGTATAATAACACCCAGCACTATATAATGACACAGTAGTGACACTGGCACGTGGGTATAGCCAGAGGAGGGCTGGTTATAGCATCAGTAGTATCTGCATCCGTATAATAACACCCAGCACTATGTAATGACACAGTAGGGACACTGGCACATGTGTATAGCCAGAGGAGGGCTGGTTATAGCATCAGTGGTATCTGCATCAGTATAATAACACCCAGCACTATATAATGACACAGTAGTGACACTGGCACATGGGTATAGCCAGAGGAGGGCTGGTTATAGGATCAGTGGTATCTGCATCAGTATAATAACACCCAGCACTATATAATGACACAGTAGTGACACTGGCACGTGGGTATAGCCAGAGGAGGGCTGGTTATAGCATCAGTAGTATCTGCATCCGTATAATAACACCCAGCACTATGTAATGACACAGTAGGGACACTGGCACATGTGTATAGCCAGAGGAGGGCTGGTTATAGCATCAGTGGTATCTGCATCAGTATAATAACACCCAGCACTATATAATGACACAGTAGTGACACTGGCACATGGGTATAGCCAGAGGAGGGCTGGTTATATGATCAGTGGTATCTGCATCAGTATAATAACACCCAGCACTATATAATGACACAGTAGTGACACTGGCACATGGGTATAGCCAGAGGAGGGCTGGTTATAGGATCAGTGGTATCTGCATCAGTATAATAACACCCAGCACTATATAATGACACAGTAGTGACACTGGCACATGGGTATAGCCAGAGGAGGGCTGGTTATAGGGTTAGTGGTATCTGCATCAGTATAATAACACCCAGCACTATATAATGACACAGTAGTGACACTGGCACATGGGTATAGCTGGAGGAGGGCTGGTTAGAGGATCAGTGGTATCTGGATCAGTTTAATAACAACCAGCACTATATAATGACACAGTAGTGACACTGGCACATGGGTATAGCCAGAGGAGGGCTGGTTAGATGAACAGTGGTATCTGCATCAGTATAATAACACCCAGCACTATCTAATGACACAGTAGTGACACTGGCATATGGGTATAGCCAGAGGAGGGCTGGTTATAGGATCAGTGATATCTGCATCAGTATAATAACACCCAGCACTATATAATGACACAGTAGTGACACTGGCACATGGGTATAGCCAGAGGAGGGCTGGTTATAGGATCAGTGGTATCTGCATCAGTATAATAACACCCAGCGCTATATAATGACATAGTAGTGACACTGGCACATGGGTATAGCCAGAGGAGGGCTGGTTATAGGATCAGTGGTATCTGCATCAGTATAATAACACCCAGCACTATATAATGACACAGTAGTGACACTGGCACATGGGTATAGCCAGAGGGGGGCTGGTTATAGGATCAGTGGTATCTGCATCAGTATAATAACACCCAGAACTATATAATGACACAGTAGTGACACTGGTACATGGGTATAGCCAGAGGAGGACTGGTTATAGGGTCAGTGGTATCTGCATCAGCATAATAACACCCAGCACTATACAAATACACAGTAGTGACACTGGCTCATGGTTATAGCCAGAGGAGGACTGGTTATAGGGTCAGTGGTATCTGCATCAGTATAATAACACCCAGCACTATATAGTGACACAGTAGTGACACTGGCTCATGGGTATAGCCAGACAAGTGCTGGTTATATGATCAGTGGTATCTGCATCAGTATAATAACACCCAGCACTATATAATGACACAGTAGTGACACTGGCTCATGGGTATAGCCAGAGGAGGGCTGGTTATAGGATCAGTGGTATATGCATCAGTATAATAACACCAAACACTATATAATGACACAGTAGTGACACTGGCACATCAGTATAGCCAGAGGGGGCTGGTTATAGGATCAGTGGTATCTGCATCAGTATAATTACACCCAGCACTATATAATGACACAGTAGTGACACTGGCACATGGGTATAGCCAGAGGAGAGCTGGTTATAGAATCAGTGGTATCTGCATCAGTATAATAACACCCAGTACTATAAAATGACACAGTAGTGACACTGACACATGGGTATAGCCAGAGGAGGGCTGGTTATAGGATCAGTGGTATCTGCATCAGTATAATAACACCCAGCACTATATAATGACACACTAGTGACACTGGCACATTGGTATAGCCAGAGGAGGGCTGGTTATAGGATCAGTGGTATCTGCATCAGTATAATAACACCTAGCACTATATAATGACACAGTAGTGACACTGGCACATCAGTATAGCCAGAGGAGGGCTGGTTATAGGATCAGTGGTATCTGCATCAGTATAATAACACCCAGCACTATATAATGACACACTAGTGACACTGGCACATGGGTATAGCCAGAGGAGGGCTGGTTATAGGATCAGTAGTATCTGCATCGGTATAATAACACCTAGCGCTATATAATGACACAGTAGTGACACTGGCACATGGGTATAGCCAGAGGAGGGCTGGTTATAGGATCAGTGGTATCTGCATCAGTATAATAACACCCAGCACTATATAATGACACAGTAGTGACACTGGCACATGGGTATAGCCAGAGGGGGGCTGGTTATAGGATCAGTGGTATCTGCATCAGTATAATAACACCCAGAACTATATAATGACACAGTAGTGACACTGGTACATGGGTATAGCCAGAGGAGGACTGGTTATAGGGTCAGTGGTATCTGCATCAGTATAATAACACCCAGCACTATACAAATACACAGTAGTGACACTGGCTCATGGTTATAGCCAGAGGAGGACTGGTTATAGGGTCAGTGGTATCTGCATCAGTATAATAACACCCAGCACTATATAGTGACACAGTAGTGACACTGGCTCATGGGTATAGCCAGACAAGTGCTGGTTATATGATCAGTGGTATCTGCATCAGTATAATAACACCCAGCACTATATAATGACACAGTAGTGACACTGGCTCATGGGTATAGCCAGAGGAGGGCTGGTTATAGGATCAGTGGTATATGCATCAGTATAATAACACCAAACACTATATAATGACACAGTAGTGACACTGGCACATCAGTATAGCCAGAGGGGGCTGGTTATAGGATCAGTGGTATCTGCATCAGTATAATTACACCCAGCACTATATAATGACACAGTAGTGACACTGGCACATGGGTATAGCCAGAGGAGGGCTGGTTATAGGGTAAGTGGTATCTGCATCGGTATAATAACACCCAGCACTATATAATGACACATTAGTGACACTGGCACATGGGTATAGCCAGAGGAGAGCTGGTTATAGAATCAGTGGTATCTGCATCAGTATAATAACACCCAGTACTATAAAATGACACAGTAGTGACACTGACACATGGGTATAGCCAGAGGAGGGCTGGTTATAGGATCAGTGGTATCTGCATCAGTATAATAACACCCAGCACTGTATAATGACACAGTAGTGACACTGGCACATGGGTTTAGCCAGAGGAGGGCTGGTTATAGGATCAGTGGTATCTGCATCAGTATAATAACACCCAGCACTATATAATGACACAGTAGTGACACTGGCACATGGGTATAGCCAGAGGAGGACTGGTTATAGGATCAGTGGTATCTGCATCAGTATAATAACACCCAGCACTATATAATGACACAGTAGTGACACTGACACATGGGTATAGCCAGAGGAGGGCTGGTTATAGGATCAGTGGTATCTGCATCCGTATAATAACACCAAGCACTATATAATGACACAGTAGTGACACTGGCACATGGGTTTAGCCAGAGGAGGGCTGGTTATAGGATCAGTGGTATCTGCATCAGTATAATAACACCCAGCACTATATAATGACACAGTAGTGACACTGGCACATGGGTATAGCCAGAGGAGGGCTGGTTATAGGATCAGTGGTATCTGCATCAGTATAATAACACCCAGCACTATATAATGACACAGTAGTGACACTGGCACATGGGTATAGCCAGAGGAGGGCTGGTTATAGAATCAGTGGTATCTGCATCAGTATAATAACACCCAGCACTATATAATGACACAGTAGTGACACTGGCACATGGGTATAGCCAGAGGAGGGCTGGTTATAGAATCAGTGGTATCTGCATCAGTATAATAACACCCAGCACTATATAATGACACAGTAGTGACACTGGCACATGGGTATAGCCAGAGGAGGGCTGGTTATAGAATCAGTGGTATCTGCATCAGTATAATAACACCCAGCACTATATAATGACACAGTAGTGACACTGGCACATGGGTATAGCCAGAGAAGGGCTGGTTATAGGGTCAGTGGTATCTGCATCAGTATAATAACACCAAGCACTATATAATGACACAGTAGTGACACTGGCACATGGGTTTAGCCAGAGGAGGGCTGGTTATAGGATCAGTGGTATCTGCATCAGTATAATAACACCCAGCGCTATATAATGACACAGTAGTGACACTGGCACATGGGTATAGCCAGAAAAAGACTGGTTATAGGGTCAGTGGTATCTGCATCAGTATAATAACACCCAGCACTATATAATGACACAGTAGTGACACTGGCACATGGGTATAGCCAGAGGAGGGCTGGTTATAGGATCAGTGGTATCTGCATCAGTATAATAACACCCAGCACTATATAATGACACAGTAGTGACACTGGCACATGGGTATAGCCAGAGGAGGGCTGGTTATAGGATCAGTGGTATCTGCATCAGTATAATAACACCCAGCACTATATAATGACACAGTAGTGACACTGGCTCATGGGTATAGCCAGAGGAGGGCTGGTTATAGAATCAGTGGTATCTGCATCAGTATAATAACACCCAGCACTATATAATGACACAGTAGTGACACTGGCTCATGGGTATAGCCAGAGGAGGGCTGGTTATAGGGTCAGTGGTATCTGCATCAGTATAATAACACCCAGCACTATATAATGACACAGTAGTGACACTGGCTCATGGGTATAGCCAGAGGAGGGCTAGTTATAGGATCAGTGGTATCTGCATCAGTATAATAACACCCAGTACTATATAATGACACAGTAGTGACACTGGCACATGGGTATAGCCAGAGGAGGGCTGGTTATAGCATCAGTGGTATCTGCATCAGTATAATAACACCCAGTACTATATAATGACACAGTAGTGACACTGGCACATGGGTATAGCCAGAGGAGGGCTGGTGATAGCATCAGTGGTATCTGCATCAGTGTAATAACACCCAGCGCTATATAATGACACAGTAGTGACACTGGCTCATGGGTATAGCCAGAGGAGGGCTGGTTATAGAATCAGTGGTATCTGCATCAGTATAATAACACCCAGCACTATATAATGACACAGTAGTGACACTGGCTCATGGGTATAGCCAGAGGAGGGCTGGTTATAGGGTCAGTGGTATCTGCATCAGTATAATAACACCCAGCACTGTATAATGACACAGTAGTGACACTGGCACATGGGTATAGCCAGAGGAGGACTGGTTATAGGATCAGTGGTATCTGCATCAGTATAATAACACCCAGCACTATATAATGACACAGTAGTGACACTGACACATGGGTATAGCCAGAGGAGGACTGGTTATAGGATCAGTGGTATCTGCATCAGTATAATAACACCAAGCACTATATAATGACACAGTAGTGACACTGGCACATGGGTTTAGCCAGAGGAGGGCTGGTTATAGGATCAGTGGTATCTGCATCAGTATAATAACACCCAGCACTATATAATGACACAGTAGTGACACTGGCTCATGGGTATAGCCAGAGGAGGGCTGGTTATAGGGTCAGTGGTATCTGCATCAGTATAATAACACCAAGCACTATATAATGACACAGTAGTGACACTAGCACATGGGTATAGCCAGAGGAGGGCTGGTTATAGGATCAGTGGTATCTGCATCAGTATAATAACACCCAGCACTATATAATGACACAGTAGTGACACTGGCACATGGGTATAGCCAGAGGAGGGCTGGTTATAGGATCAGTGGTATCTGTAGCAGTATAATAACACCCAGCACTATATAATGACACAGTAGTGACACTGGCACATGGGTATAGCTGGAGGAGGACTGGTTATAGGATCAGTGGTATCTGCATCAGTATAATAACACCCAGCACTATATAATGACACAGTAGTGACACTGGCACATGGGTATAGCCAGAGGAGGGCTGGTTATAGGGTCAGTGGTATCTGCATCAGTATAATAACACCCAGCACTATATAATGACACAGTAGTGACACTGGCTCATGGGTATAGCCAGACAAGGGCTGGTTATAGGATCAGTGGTATCTGCATCAGTATAATAACACCCAGCACTTTATAATGACACAGTAGTGACACTGGCACATGGGTATAGCCAGAGGAGGGCTGGTTATAGCATCAGTGGTATCTGCATCAGTATAATAACACCCAGCACTATATAATGACACAGTAGTGACACTGGCACATGGGTATAGCCAGAGGAGGGCTGTTTATAGGATCAGTGGTATCTGCATCAGTATAATAACACCCAGCACTATATAATGACACAGTAGTGACACTGGCACATGGGTATAGCCAGAGGAGGACTGGTTATAGGATCAGTGGTATCTGCATCAGTATAATAACACCTAGCACTATATAATGACACAGTAGTGACACTGGCACATGGGTATAGCCAGAGGAGGGCTGGTTATAGGATCAGTGGTATCTGCATCAGTATAATAACACCCAGCACTATATAATGACACAATAGTGACACTGGCACATGGGTATAGCCAGAGGAGGGCTGGTTATAGGATCAGTGGTATCTGCATCAGTATAATAACACCCAGCACTATATAATGACACAGTAGTGACACTGGCACATGGGTATAGCCAGAGGAGGGCTGGTTATAGCATCAGTGGTATCTGCATCTGTATAATAACACCCAGCTCTATACAAAGACACAGTAGTGACACTGGCACATGGGTATAGCTAGACAAGGGCTGATTATAGGGTCAGTGGTATCTGCATCTGTATAATAACACCCAGCACTATATAATGACACAGTAGTGACACTGGCACATGGGTATAGCCAGAGGAGGACTGGTTATAGGATCAGTGGTATCTGCATCAGTATAATAACACCCAGCACTATATAATGACACAGTAGTGACACTGGCACATGGGTATAGCCAGAGGAGGGCTGTTTATAGGATCAGTGGTATCTGCATCAGTATAATAACACCCAGCACTATATAATGACACAGTAGTGACACTGGCACATGGGTATAGCCAGAGGAGGACTGGTTATAGGATCAGTGGTATCTGCATCAGTATAATAACACCCAGCACTATATAAAGACACAGTAGTGACACTGGCACATGGGTATAGCCAGAGGAGGGCTGGTTATAGGATAAGTGGTATCTGCATCAGTATAATAACACTCAGCACTATATAATGACACAGTAGTGACACTGGCACATGGGTATAGCCAGAGGAGGGCTGGTTATAGGATCAGTGGTATCTGCATCAGTATAATAACAACCAGCGCTATATAATAACACAGTAGTGACACTGGCACATGGGTATAGCCAGAGGAGGGCTGGTTATAGGGTTAGTGGTATCTGCATCAGTATAATAACACCCAGCACTATATAATGACACAGTAGTGACACTAGCACATGAGTATAGCCAGAGGAGGGCTGGTTATATGATCAATGGTATCTGCATCAGTATAATAACAACCAGCGCTATATAATAACACAGTAGTGACACTGGCACATGGGTATAGCCAGAGGAGGGCTGGTTATAGGGTCAGTGGTATCTGCATCAGTATAATAACACCCAGCACTATATAATGACACAGTAGTGACACTAGCACATGGGTATAGACAGAGGAGGGCTGGTTATAGGGTCAGTGGTATCTGCATCAGTATAATAACACCCAGCACTATATAATGACACACTAGTGACACTAGCACATGGGTATAGCCAGAGGAGGGCTGGTTATAGGGTAAGTGGTATCTGCATCGGTATAATAACACCCATCACTATATAATGACACAGTGGTGACACTGGCACATGGGTATAGCCAGAGGAGGGCTGGTTATAGAATCAGTGGTATCTGCATCAGTATAATAACACCCAGCACTATATAATGACACAGTAGTGACACTGGCACATGGGTATAGCCAGAGGAGGGCTGGTTATAGAATCAGTGGTATCTGCATCAGTATAATAACACCCAGCACTATATAATGACACAGTAGTGACACTGGCACATGGGTATAGCCAGAGGAGGGCTGGTTATAGGATCAGTGATATCTGCATCAGTATAATAACACCCAGCACTATATAATGACACAGTAGTGACACTGGCACATGCGTATAGCCAGAGGAGGGCTGGTTATAGGGTTAGTGGTATCTGCATCAGTATAATAACAACCAGCGCTATATAATAACACAGTAGTGACACTGGCACATGGGTATAGCCAGAGGAGGGCTGGTTATAGAATCAGTGGTATCTGCATCAGTATAATAACACCCAGCACTATATAATGACACAGTAGTGACACTGGCACATGCGTATAGCCAGAGGAGGGCTGGTTATAGGGTTAGTGGTATCTGCATCAGTATAATAACAACCAGCGCTATATAATAACACAGTAGTGACACTGGCACATGGGTATAGCCAGAGGAGGGCTGGTTATAGGATCAGTGGTACCTACATCAGTATAATAACACCCAGCACTATATAATGACACAGTAGTGACACTGGCACATGCGTATAGCCAGAGGAGGGCTGGTTATAGGGTTAGTGGTATCTGCATCAGTATAATAACAACCAGCGCTATATAATAACACAGTAGTGACACTGGCACATGGGTATAGCCAGAGGAGGACTGGTTATATTATCAGTGGTATCTGCATCAGTATAATAACACCCAGCACTATATAATGATGTTTTTAATTTCAAATGTTCCTTGGTGTCCTTCATTAAGGTCTTTACTTTTGAAAATGACCGCCACAGCCTTTGTCTGTGCCTATCCCTGCTCTGACCAAATCCCTTTAAGAAGACATCCCCTGACAACGCCCTGTGTTTACTATAATTATATCCCATCTTCACCAGAACACCAGCACTTGTCCAGAAAGAGCTTTTTGTTGATCTGTCAAAATTTGTCACTTAATTCATCTGTGAAAACCTTTGTTCCTATTCTAAAAAATACATTTCACAAATATATGTTCCACCTCCTTCCCCTCAGTTACTTGTTTGTGCTGACACAAAGTTTCTTCATTTATACTTCCTTTTAGTAAGACTGAAACAGTAACATTTAACTTGCATACAATGTGCAGAATTAGTACGCAAAAGTATTAATGTATAGCTCTGCAGTATTTTACATAGTCATGGTATTAATATACTGCTCTGTATTATTATACATATTCATGGTATTAATATACTGCTCTGTATTATTATAAATATTCATGGTATTAATATACTGCTCTGTATTATTATACATATTCATGGTATTAATATACTGCTCTGTATTATTATACATATTCATGGTATTAATATACAGCCCTGTAGTATTAATCATAGCTACATTTCTATGTTACTGCTCTGTAGTATTATACATATCCATGGTATTAATATACAGCCCTATAGTATTAATCATAGCTACATTACTATGTTACTGCTCTGTAGTATTATAAATATCCATGGTATTAATATACAGCCCTATAGTATTAATCATATTTACATTACTATGTTACTGCTCTGTAGTATTATACATATCTATGGTATTAATATACAGCCCTATAGTAATAATCATAGCTTCCTTACTATACTACAGCTCTGCAGTATTTTACATAGTCATGGTATTAATATACTGCTCTGTAGTATTATACATATCCATGGTATTAATATACAGCCCTGTCGTATTAATCATAGCTACATTACTATGTTACTGCTCTGTAGTATTATACATATCCATGGTATTAATATACAGCCCTATAGTATTAATCATAGCTACATTACTATGTTACTGCTCTGTAGTATTATACATATCCATGGTATTAATATAAAGCCCTGTAGTATTAATCATAGCTACATTACTATGTTACTGCTCTGTAGTATTATACATATCCATGGTATTAATATACAGCCCAATAGTATTAATTATAGCTACATTACTATGTTACTGCTCTGTAGTATTATACATATCTACTGCATTAATATACAGCCCTATAGTATTAATCATAGCTACATTACTATGTTACAGCTCTGTAGTATTATACATATCTACTGCATTAATATACAGCCCTATAGTATTAATCATAGCTACATTACTATGCTACTGCTCTGTAGTATTATACATATCTACTGCATTAATATACAGCCCTATAGTATTAATCATAGCTAAATTACTATGTTACAGCTCTGCAGTATTATAAATATCTACTGTATTAAAATACAGCCCTATAGTATTAATCATAGCTACATTACTATGTTACAGCTCTGCAGTATTATACATATCTACTGTATTAAAATACAGCCCTATAGTATTAATCATAGCTACATTACTATGTTACAGCTCTGTAGTATTATAGATATCTACTGCATTAATATACAGCCCTATAGTATTAATCAGAGCTACATTACTATGTTACTGCTCTGTAGTATTATACATATCTATGGTATTAATATACAGCCCTATAGTATTAATCATAGCTACATTACTATGTTACAGCTCTGTAGTATTATAGATATCTACTGCATTAATATACAGCCCTATAGTATTAATCATAGCTACATTACTATGTTACTGCTCTGTAGTATTATACATATCCATGGTATTAATATAAAGCCCTGTAGTATTAATCATAGCTACATTACTATGTTACTGCTCTGTAGTATTATACATATCCATGGTATTAATATACAGCCCAATAGTATTAATTATAGCTACATTACTATGTTACTGCTCTGTAGTATTATACATATCTACTGCATTAATATACAGCCCTATAGTATTAATCATAGCTACATTACTATGTTACAGCTCTGTAGTATTATACATATCTACTGCATTAATATACAGCCCTATAGTATTAATCATAGCTACATTACTATGCTACTGCTCTGTAGTATTATACATATCTACTGCATTAATATACAGCCCTATAGTATTAATCATAGCTAAATTACTATGTTACAGCTCTGCAGTATTATAAATATCTACTGTATTAAAATACAGCCCTATAGTATTAATCATAGCTACATTACTATGTTACAGCTCTGCAGTATTATACATATCTACTGTATTAAAATACAGCCCTATAGTATTAATCATAGCTACATTACTATGTTACTGCTCTGTAGTATTATACATATCTATGGTATTAATATACAGCCCTATAGTATTAATCATAGCTACATTACTATGTTACAGCTCTGTAGTATTATAGATATCTACTGCATTAATATACAGCCCTATAGTATTAATCAGAGCTACATTACTATGTTACAGCTCTGTAGTATTATACATATCTATGGTATTAATATACAGCCCTATAGTATTAATCTTAGCTACATTACTATGTTACAGCTCTGTAGTATTATACGTATCTATGGTATTAATATACAGCCCTATAGTATTAATCAGAGCTATTTTACAATGCTACAGCTGTATGTGAAGACCATTGTAATGTGAAATATTAATAACTACTGTTGGGTATATCACTGTGGGTTTAATATAGTGTCTCAGGGGCCTATTTATCAAGGTTCGTATGGAGCTTGAGGCCCTGTGTTTCTAAAGACCACTGCTCCATAACCTGTTCGCCTGCTCTGAGGAGGCAGACAGCGATCACCAGAAATCAACCTGAATGAATACGATCAGGTTGATAGACACCCCCTGCTAGCGGCCGCGAATCTGCAGGGGGGGCGTTGCACCAGCAGTTCACAAGAACTGCTGGTGCAATGCTGAATGTGGAGAGCGTAATGCTGTCCGCATTCAGCTATGTCTGTCGGACATGATCCGCTGATCGGATCATGTCGGACAGACATTTGATAAATAGGCCCCTCAGTCACAACCTCACCTGCACAGTCTGATCAGGAGAGGTGGTTGTGACAAATTTCAAAAGGTATAGCTATATATTTTACAATAAAATTGTCAGATATACGTATCTATCTAGAAATATATATGTAAAAATAAAAATATATATTTTTATCACCTCTTCTCATGCTAGACTGCAGAACCTCTGTCGTGCAGCACCTACCCTCGGGAACACTCTCCCTCGTGCTGTCAGGCTTTGCCCTAATCCTTCTTCCTTTAAATGCCCCCTGAAGACTTTTTTTTTCAGAGAAGCCTACCACCCAATTTAATTTTACTTAACTAACAACATTTTCCTCATATAACTCTGCATTAATATCTTGCTCACTCTTGCAGTCCTCACCTCCTGTTCCTCAACCGCCTACCCTTCTAGAGTGTAAGTTCCCGGTATTCTAAAAAATCCTTTGAAGGAATATGAATATGTCAAATTTTCAGTAACTATAATAATTATTAACAATTATTATTAGCATTTTATTTTTTTTTATTATTTTTTTACATAATGCGTCTTAAGATAGCAAATTATTCCTCTGTGCTAACCCGACACTGCATTTGACCTTCAGCACAAAACCCAAAGCGTTATGCATATTTCATATTCCAATGTTCTTCACATAGAAAAAAATATATATTTATTTTAAAATCTATCTATCTATCTATCTATCTATCTATCTATCTATATATATATATATATATACATATATATGATGATGATTTTGTTGTAATGTATACAGTATATACAGTATCTCACAAAAGTGAGTACACCCCTCACATTTTTGTAAATATTTTATTATATCTTTTCATGTGACAACACTGAAGAAATTACACTTTGCTACAATATAAAGTAGTGAGTATACAGCCTGTATAACAGTGTAAATTTGCTGACCCCTCAAAAAAACTCAACACACAGCCATTAGTGTCTAAACCATTGGCAACAAAAGTGAGTACACCCCTAAGTGGAAATGTCCAAATTGGGCCCAAAGTGTCAATATTTTGTGTGGCCACCATTATTTTTTTGGAGTTCACCAGAGCTTCACAGGTTGCCACTGGAGTCCTCTTTCACTCCTCCATGACAACATCACGGAGTTGGTGGATGTTAGAGACCTTGCGCTCCCCCACCTTCCGTTTGAGGATGCGCCACAGATGTTCAATAGGGTCTAGGTCTGGAGACATGCTTGGCAAGCCCATCACATTTACCCTCGGCTTCTTTAGCAAGGCAGTGGTCATCTTGGAGGTGTGTTTGGGGTCGTTATCATGTTGGAATAGTTCCCTGCGGCCCAGTCTCCGAAGGGAGGGGATCACGCTCTGCTTCAGTATGTCACAGTGCATGTTGGTATTCATTGTTTCCCTTTTGTCAAAAGATATATAGATTTTGCGCTAGTGGGTATAAGCTCCTTTCACTATTGAGTAATCACATAGTAAAAAGAAATATTAATAGAATGTGACACCAAATATGAAATATTAGCACATAAACTTCAACAGATAAACTTTGTTCTTAGTCTATCGTTTTTCACTTGATGGCACTTCACCTTACTAATCATTAGAGGTGCCCATCAAAGACATCATTCATCACATTTGCTCACACAATTAATACAAATTAGAGCTTTAAATTCTTAACTGATCTCCTTATTAGTATAGATCTTTTTCCTTCATACAATGTTTTGTTCGCTAACTTTCATGTGAATATATGATACACTAATATATAAACTTTAACATGTAAACTTTGTTCTTCGTCTATCCTTTTTCACCCTGAGGTACTTCACCTTTTCAATGCTTAGAGGTGCAAAACAAAGGCATCATTACCACATTTACTCACATAATTGATACAAATTATAGCTCCCAACTGGTTTCTTTCATACTCCTAACTTTCTAATCTTGATTAGTTTATTTTATTATTTATTATTTCTTTTCTTTTTTTTTTTTTTCCTATACTAAGAGTTGTTATTAAATATTCATCTTAATATGCAACAATAATATCCAAACAATTAAAGTTGTTCCAATTACATCCTTATTTGGTATATATATGCAAATGCGAAGGATCAATTAATCAATTAAAGACACTATAAAATACTCCATAGAGCTAGGAAGGACATGCTTGAAAAAGGCTGGTTATCACAGCTGAAACGCGTTGCACTGATCCTTCATCCCTAACACCTGGTTCACACAGGAGCTGCAGAGCAGAGGAAGCATAAGCAGACTGAGTAAGCTAAGAATACGCTGCCAACAAACGCTGCCAAAAACACTTCCAAAAAACGCTCTAGGACTGGCATCTGTAGAAGTGAACTAATAAATCTACTCTTTATTACGGACAACCCGAAGTCCTACAGGATACCTACTATTGGAAATAATAGTAGAAGTGCAAAAGTCCCTAACTCGCAACATAATATACAAAGACTCAGCTCCCATAAGACATAGGAGGCGGATTTGTGTATCACACCACTTAAAGATCACGGAAGAAAAGCTGGTCGCAAAAACGTCTCTCAGCAAGGATAATAAGGTTAGATCTACACAACTGCTTACCTTACCGCATTTGATATAGTTACATAGTACCTTAAAAAATATCATCTATAAACTTAGGCTGCAGCCAAGAAAAATTCTTATAAACATCATAGACTCTCATATTGGGTACTACCTAAAGGTTACCTAAAGATGGATTTTTAATTACGTTTTGAAAAAAACTGACTTTTTTATACATACTCTATAAACTTCATTTGAAAATTGCAATTTTGTTTATACAATTCTAATTCAGGTATATAGTCTTAAACTCCTGATTAGATCAACAGCCTATCATATAACTGAGGGTTTTAAAATTGCTTTGTTGAAAATTGCTGTGTTGAAATTTGTCAAATATTGATACTATTGATACTGATATGCAAGAAATCAATATTAGATCAATTTAAGATTATTTAGATTACAAGGTTGGCCAACCTATCAGACTCATTTGTACATAAGAATCTCAAACTCACGTTTTTTTGTTTTTTTTTTAATTGTTTTTACTAAAATAAAAATAAAAAAAAATTCTGTATCTAATCTCCATAAGGTATTAGCTCTACTTAGAGCGCCCTTTCCTACAAATTACTCTTCTTACATTCATTGTTTCCCTCAATGAACTGTAGCTCCCCAGTGCTGGCAGCACTCATGCAGGCCCAGACCATGACACTCCCACCACCATGCTTGACTGTAGGCAAGACACACTTGTCTTTGTACTCCTCACCTGGATGCCGCTAAACACGCTTGACACCATCTGAACCAATAAGTTTATCTTGGTCTCATCGGACCATAGGACATGGTTCCAGTAATCCATGTCCTTAGTCTGCTTGAATTCAGCAGTCTGTTTGCGGGCTTTCTTGTGCATCATCTTTAGAAGAGGCTTCCTTCTGGGATTACAGCCATGCAAACCAATTTGATGCAGTGTGCGGTGTATGGGCTGAGCACTGACAGGCTGACCCTCCACCCCTTCAGCCTCTGCAGCAATGCTGGCAGCACTCAAATGTCTATTTCCCTAAGAAAAACCTCTGGATATGACACTGAGCACGTGCACTCCGCTTCTTTGGTCTACCATGGTGAGGCCTGTTCTGAGTGGAACCTGTCCTGTGAAACCACTGTATGGTCTTGCCCACCGTGCTGCAGCTCAGTTTCAGAGTCTTGGCAATCTTCTTATAGCCTAGGCCATCTTTATGTAGAGCAACACTTCTTTTTTCAGATCCTCAGAGGGTTCTTTTCCATGAGGTGCCATGTTGAACTTCCAGTGACCAGTAGGAGAGAGTATGAGAGCGATAACACTAAATTTAACACACCTGCTCCCCATTCACACCTGAGACCTTGTAACACTAACGAGTCACATGACACCGGGGAGGGAAAATGGCTAATTGGGCTCAATTTGGACATTTCCACTTAGGGGTGTACTCACTGTTGTTGCCAATGGTTTAGACACTAATGGCTGTGTGCTGAGTTATTTTGAGGGGACAGCAAATTTACACTGTGATACAGGCTGTAAACTCACTACTTTACATTGTAGCAAAGTGTCATTTCTTCAGTGTTGTCACATGAAAAGATATAATAAAATATTTACTCTATAATAAAATGTGAGGGGTGTACTCACTTTTGTGAGATACTGTATATATATATATCTTTTTATCTATATGGATATATACATGTACCGATTTGTCACAACCACCTCTACTGATTAGACTATGCAGGTGAGGTTGTGGCAGAGATGCAAGGATGAAAGGGTTAACAAAACACTTTCTAAATTATTCTAGCTTCAGAAAGTACAAAAATATTTTTTTATTACCACTCACTAGCGGTATCTTTAACTCTAAATGCTGCCACCACTTTAAGATTATTGTATGAAAAATCCTAAGAAAAAAAAAGTCTAACATATTAAAAATCCCAAACACACAATTTGGAAAAAATCAGTCTCCCATAGAAGTCAATCAATGTGACATCACCACCCACATCTCCGACATCGCCTATCGTCTGCATTTTGCTGCGGCCAGGGGGAGGAACCTATTTGAAGTGGGCCTACATGGCGCAGACATTGAGCTCACTGAAACTAAAAATAGTTTCTGTGTAGGCAAACTCCAATATTGCTGGAAGACATAAGTTTTATTTAACCTACACTAACTACCTCAGGTGATGGCCACTACCCTCCTCGCAAACTTCACTTTGCTGATTCGAACATATCGCACTGGTGTCGATATGTCCAAATCAAAGTGCATCCTATTCCCACTAACACTAGGGTTTTTCTTTATGGGGCATGTCGATAAGTGTTAGGTACAATGAAGTTTTTATTTATTTTGGATACTGTATTTTTTTTATTTTCTTTAACTTTTTTTTTTAAGTATCTTAGGGGTTTAGTTTAGAGGGGGTGAGGGGTTAGGTAGAGTAGGGTTAGTTTGCGTTGGGGATGTGGTGGTTTAGGGGTTAATAGTGTAGGGTACTTGCGGTGGGTATGTGGTGGTATAGGGCTTTATAGGATAGATACTTGCAGTGGGTATTTGGGGGTAGATGGGTTAATAAAATAGATACTTGTGGTGGGTATGTGGTGGTTTAGGGGTTAATAGGATAGATACTTGTATTTGTTATGTGGTGGTTTAGGGGTTAATAGGATAGATACTTGCAGTGGGTATGTGGCGGTTTAGATATTTATTAGTCTAGTGTTAGTTTGCGATCGTGGGGTACTTTGGTTTAGGGGTATTAGGATTAGGGGTTAGGCGGGGCACTTATATTACAAGGGATCATTTACTATACATTGTCGACTAATGGCATGTATACTTGATGCCTCTCAGCCATTGCGCCTGTTAGCAGTTACGTTAAGAGCTTCAAATATTTCAATACGCTCGTTCAACATAGCAGCGGATCCCTTGGAAAATATTTAGCCGCCTCATAGCACTTTGATCATCGGGGCCAAAGTAACGTGAATTCAAATCTTAGATGAAAGCCAGAACTTTATAAAAGAACATTTATTGTGAACAAAAAAGGAGTCACAGTGCATTTATTAAAACAATATTGCAGAGCCTATAACTTTAGTTGAAGAATATAGCCATCTTACCATGTAAAATGACAAAATTATATTGTCAAAATCAAAGTTATATACACTTTCCTCTGAGGTTAGATTTCTTGACCAAACCTCCTTCCCCTCTCTTTTATGGCTTGTTGTAAAAACTCTGAACCTTTGGCTGAAATTATAGAACAACTTGTAACTTTTTGTTATTTTATCCAATACATTTACCCATATAAGCAATCCCCTTGTGACATTATGAGTATTATTTTGATACCAAATATGACATGTCTGTCATAAGATATACCATAATGTCATCTATGTGATTAAAACTTGTCTTACAATATACCAGACTGTCACCTCTGATTGACCTCATGCCAGTGCCTGGAATAGGGGACAAAATAAATAATGAAAGTTTTTTGTTTTTTTTACATATATAATTTATCCTTTCATATTGGCATCTCAAAGTGTTTAATGTCCATTTAAGATTTTACTGGACAGCCCACTAAAATGCTGGACTGTCTAGTTGAATATTGGACACCTGACAACCCTACTTATGGGCTACTGCATTAGACAGAGTTTGCCATTGTATTTTTATTTATTTTTTAGCAAAACTTGCATTGCTTTGCAGTATCTTATTTTATCTCCTCTGCTTAGGCCAGTTAGAGATAGATATGTAGCAGGGTTAGGTTTGCAAGGACTGCAGTATGCACTTCCAATTCTTAGAATTGTAAAACCCACAATTTTCTGGGATACATTACAGGAAAAGGAGGAAAAATAAATAATAAAAGAGTATAACAAAGTTTTTCATTACTATGTGTAATTATATTACAACCTCTCTATAAATGGACATTGCACCTTTTGCTTTGGCCACTAGAAAGGCCAAAAAGCAAATCATGTAACTTGCTAATGCTGCAAATCAATAGCTGGTTTAAATAATTTACAGCGTTATGAAAACCTATGTTACAGAATCTCTGAGTGTGGGGTGATCACAATGTGATGCACAAAATGAGAGTTGTTAAATGCCCCTTTTACTGGGTGATACAAGTCTGACACATTGGATGCAATTTTACAGCATGAGGAGATGCCCAGTCTTACGTACGGTTTTTACAGTCTGCATCTTGTATTATTTTTAGCTCACTATTGGCTCCAGACAGCGGGTCCAGCTGCTGAGTACAAAGCCTCGTGGTCCCCACAGAGCGCAAGGGGCATCGTGCCATACAGCAGGGGACAGGATTATTTTATTGTCAGAGGAAGTTGTAAAATATTAAATTATCATTGTATGAACTATTATATGGTGATATTTTCTACTAAAAAGCCAAACAAGGTGCCCACATGTAAGATAGAATAATTATATGCTTAACACATGCATTAATTAGTTCATAGAATAGCCTTATGGTTATCCCAGGCATTAATTAGTATGTAGTATAGCCTTATGCTTATCCCACGCTTTAATTAGTGTGTAGGATAGCCTTAGCCTAATGCTTATCTCAGGCATTAATTAGTGCATAGAATAGCCTTATGTTTATCCCAGGCATTAATTAGTATGTAGGATAGCCTTATGCTTATCCCAGGCATTAATTAGTATGTAGGATAGCCTTATGCTTATCCAAGGCATTAATTAGTATGTAGGATAGCCTTATGCTTATCCCAGGCATTAATTAGTACGTAGGATAGCCTTATGCTTATCCCAGGCATTAGTTAGTACGTAGGATAGCCTTATGCTTATCCCAGGCATTAATTAGAACCTAGGATAGCCTTCTGCTTATCCCAGGCATTAGTTAGTACGTAGGATAGCCTTCTGCTTATCCCAGGCATTCATTAGTATGTAGGATAGCTTTATGCTTATCCCAGCCATCAATTAGTGCACAGGATAACCTTATGCTTATCCCAGGCATTAATTAGTATGTAGGATAGCCTTAATGTTATCACAGGCATTAATTAGTGCATAGGATAGCCTTATGCTTATACAATGCATTAATTGGTTTATATGATAGCCTAATGCTTATCCCAGGCATTAGAGGAATATAAAACCAAAGCTAAACTTACGTCCCTGCTTTTCAAAAAAAGACACAAAGAGAATGAAAAAAATTACACTTCAACCTCCTAAACTTCGAATTAAGATCATGACTCCCTTGTTCTAATGTTGCTCTTTTTCTGAAGAATACTCACAACCTCAACTTTAACCCTGTAAAATATTTTAAACTTTTCTATCATATAACCTCTTTCTCTTCTTGCCTCTATACATATTTATGCCTTTCTTTGTAAGTTTTATTTTTTAGACCATGTACCAGTTTAGTGCGCAACTTTGAACGGATTCCAGTTTATTTATATCCTTCTGGAGATATGACCGCCAGAACCACACACAATACTCAAGAAGAGGCCAAAGTTTTGATCTGTAAAGTGGCATAAGAACCTTACAATCTTTTTATTTGCCTTTTTCAGTACTATTGCAAGACATTGCTGGAGTGCTCCCGTGCCAGGGCTTAACAGGAGGTGAGGAGTACTGGGGTGTAAGGAAAGCAGTTAAGGGACAAGATGAGTTGCTTGATACCCTGTCCTGTCATCCTGGTGGTTATGGTGACACCATGTGCCACTTTCCCAGCATCCTCAGTGAGGTGGCGAAAGACCTCGCGCTGTCCAGATATCTTCATCCACTGACAAATAGTGCCTGGAGTCAACATGTCCATCCAGTACTCTGGGGAGGAGCAGTTGGCTGGAGCTAGGGAGTTGCGTATTCCTTTCCCAAGGACTTTGAATACAGAGTGTATGAAATGGATATGGAGGACAATTCTGTCACTACAGACACAAATATTGTTTATGTGTATGAGGTGCAGCAGCAAATCCTCCATCCAGAAGGTGTCGCCAGAATATCATGCTGTGACCATTATTGCACAGAACCCATTTGTGCCCCCAAATCTTTGTCTGCATTATTGTTCTGTTTCAATCGATGAATGGGTTAAAATATAAATATCATTGCTTTTATAAAAGTCTCTTACTATTTTGTGATCTTGCTGTTTACTACACACGGGTTTTCAGTAACAGACCACCTTGTTCTTGATCTGCCACAGTGTCCAATAGTGGCCAACGTTGTATTTGTTGTTTCTAGATGTTCCTTTTAATGTGTAGTGTGGCTATAGTATTTTAGGACTAAAGTGTTGACACAATTCTGAAAATGTTTTTTAATTGTTCGCTTGAGGTCTTCAGTTGTGCATGTTGACACACTTTCTGTACACACATTAATCAGCCATTACAAGTGGGTGGTTATGGTTACTGCAAGCTCACGGTAGCAATTAGCGCTTATAAAATTAACCAGAGATCAGATCTCGGTTAATTTTATAAATATGCCCCAAATGCCCCCAAAATATTGTCTAGTGTAGTTAATGAAAAATATAAAGATGGCAACATCATTATTTTTTAACAAAATTACTGCACTAGGCAGTATTTTGGGGGTAAATTTGGTGGGAGTGGGGTGTTAGAAAAAAAACTGGCACTAAAAAGTGCCTTTACATTGTGGTCTATGAGAGCTGTGTGTTCCCAGTAAATATATATGTATATGCTTATATACATATATATTTGTGTTCATATGTATATATATATATATATATATATATATATATACATATTAACAGACAAATATATATGTATATCAGGATATACATATATATTTATATTTGCTGCCATCGCTGCACGACTTACCCCCTTTGCTGGTGCTGAAATTCGGATGCCGTCTCTGATGGTATCAGAACGAGGCTCCCATAGGAGACTATGGAAGGGCTCTCTTGTGAGTGCAATGCTTACCCTTGCATTCACATTGCTAAAAACATATAATACCAGCGCACATTATCGGGCGCTGGTATTACACAGTGGAGCGCAAATATCGCTTTCATCAAATCAATATTTAGCGCTCAACTTGTAATCTGGCCCATTAACTTTTAGGAAAGCAAATCCACTGAACTCTTTTGGCATTTGTCCGACTTCTCTGTTGGTGCCGGTTATTTGTAAAACTGGAGTCGTTAGGTGTGTTATCATGCACTTTGATGCGTATGACATCATGCAGGGGACTGAGAATCAAGCGCTGTGTTTGGTGATCCCCGCACTACAGGCAAGGATTCATTTGTGGCCTAGTGGGCGGCACTCCCAGGCTTCACAAAGGGGGTAGAACCCGGGAAGTTCAGTGTAGCTGCAAGGGAGCTGGATAGGGGGAGGATCTCTTAGCAGCTACAAACTTCCAAGACCACTGATTTGAAAGAGAATGGCCTGATCTTTAACAAAGTTGTAGTATGGAGCAGTATCACACAGCAGATGTTTTAAAAATAAAGTTACAAAAACATGGGGATTTGCTTGGGATTGGTTCATTATATGTGCAATAACAAATCTGCTATATCTAAAGACTCCTAATTATCGGCTAGATTACGAGTTTTGCGGTATGAGTGAAAAAGCAGCGTTAAGGATCTTTTTCACTACCGCTGGTATTACGAGTTTAGCTGCACCGCACACTTTTTTGGCCGTAACGCAACGTAACTACCGCATCTTTCCAAAAGTCCTTTTTCAATGGGACTTCATTTGCGCAGGTATTCTGAGTCTGCCTCGGAGGCCAAAAAGTGAGCGGTACAGCCTATACTGTCAGATCCATACCGTAAACTGAAAGTCAGTAGTTATGGGTTTTATGGTACAATGCCGTAACATAAAACTCATAACTATAGTGCTAAAAAGTACACTAACACCCATAAACTACCTATTAACCCCTAAACCGAGGCCCTCCCGCATCGCAAACACTAAAATAAAATTATTAACCCCAAATCTGGCGCTCTGGACATCGCCGCCACTATAATAAACATATTAACCCTAATCTGCCTCCCCCGACACCGCCGACACCTACATTATACTTATTAACCCCTAATCTGCCGCCCCGACCTCACCACCACCTACATTACACTTATTAACCCCTATAATCTGCCGCCCGTAACATCGCCGCCACCTACCTACATTTATTAACCCCTAATCTTCCACCCCCAACGTCGCCGCCACTATACTAAAGATATTAACCCCTAACCCTAAGTCTAAACCTAACCCTAACAACCACTAACTTTAATGTAATTAAAATAAATCTAAATAAAACCTACTATTAATAACTAAATAATTCCTATTTAAAACTAAATACTTATAAAATAAACCCTAAGCTAGCTACAATATAACTAATAGTTACATTGTATCTATCTTAGGGTTTATTTTTATTTCACAGCTAAGTTTGTATTTATTTTAACTAGGTAGACTAGTTAGTAAATAGTTATTAACTATTTATTAACTACCTAGCTAAAATAAATACAAATGTACCTGTAAAATAAAACCTAACCTGAGTTACACTAACACTTAACCTTACACTACAATTAAATCAATTACATTTATTAAATACAATTAACTAAAATACAAAAAAAACACACTAAATTACACAAAATAAAAAAAGAAATGATCAAATATTTAAACTAATTACACCTAATCTAATAGCCCTATTAAAATAGAAAAGCCCGCCAGAAATAAAAAAAAACCTAACCTACAATAAACTACCAATAGCCCTTAAAAGGGCCTTTTGCGGGACATTGCCCTAAAGAAATCAGCTCTTTTACCTGTAAAAAAAAATACAAACACCCCCCCCCCCCCAACAGTAAAACCCACCACCCACACAACCAAACCACCCAAATAAAAACCTAACTAAAAAAACCTAAGCTCCCCACAAGACTCTCTTCTAGTTTTAAAAGCTTCAAGTGCTCCCTAAAGACTCTACTGTTCAGGGACACATACAACCTACGCTAACCTTTCCTAATACCAGTTCCTCTCCTCCACTGCAATCCCCTGAACCCCCTTAGCATGTATGCCTAAAAGTCCAGCTGTTTGTAGATCACCTTCTTAAGCGCTGACTACAACAGTGCAACTCTTGGCAGGGCCCTCTACCCTATAATTGTTTTGTTGTACTCCCCCTTTGTTTATAGCGCTGCGGAATCTGTTGGCGCTCTACAAATAACCAATAATAATAATAATAATAATAATAATAATTATTATTTAGCTCTTTTTCCGCCCAAACCCTAAGCTAAAAATAAAACCCACCCAATAAAGCCTTAAAAAAACCTAACACTAACCCCCGAAGATCCACTTACAGTTTTGAAGACCGGACATCCATCCTCAACGAAGCCTGGAGAAGTCTTCATCCAAGCGGCAAGAAGTGGTCCTCCAGACGAGCAGAAGTCTTCATCCAGTCTTTAACTCTTTCTAAGTCCTGTATTGGTGATTAAAGTGAATGTAAACTTTCACAAATGAGTGCCCGGTTTTTAAAAATACTATTAAAAAACAGGGGCACTTTCATTCATGAAAGTTTACATTTCTCCGGTTTTGTTAAAATACTTACCTTTTCTTCTTGCAAGCCAGAGCAGCAATTCCCCCTCCCTCCGCTCGTCTTTTCATAAGTCAGCAATGACGAATCCGGCTTCCTCCAATCATGGCTCCCCCCCCCCCCCAGAGCAAACATTGCCTGAGGCCACGCCGTGATAGGAGGAAGCCGGATTCTTCATTGCTGACTTATGAAGAGACGAGCGGCGGGAGGGGGAATCGCTGCTCCGGCTTGCAAGGAGAAAGGGTAAGTTTAACAAAACCGGTGAAATGTAAACTTTTATGAATGAAAGCGCCCCTGTTTTTTAATAGTATTTTTAAAAACCGGGCACTCATTCGTGAAAGTTTACCTTTACTTTAAAAACACTTAAAGGGAAATGAAACCCAAAATGTTTCTTTCATGATTCAGATAGAGTAGCAATTTTAAGCAACTTTCTAATTTACTTCTATTATCAATTTTGCATCATTATTTTGGTATCTTTTGCTTAAAAACAGGGACATATGCTTAGGAGCCCGCCCATTTCTAGAGCACTATATGGCAGCAGTTTTGCAAGAATGTGATCCATTTGCAAGAACACTAGATGGTAGCGCTATTTCCTGTCATGTAGTGCTTCAGATGCTACCTAGGTATCTCTTGAACACGGGATATTATGGGAACAAAGCTAATTTGATAATAGAAGTAAAGTGGAAACTTTTTTTAAAATGGTTTGTTCTGTCTGATTCACAAAAGAAAATGTTGGGGTTTCATATCCCTTTAAACGCTCACCAGCAGCCTGCACATCGGGAGTGACACAGGAGCACAACTTTTGATTGTGCATTTAAAAAAGAAAAAAAATAAACAATTTATATTTTTCAGATAGATCATATAATCCTATTTTAAAAGTGTCTTTGTTCACATGGTATTCATTGTAAGGCATACCTAGATAGGTAATTCAATTTGCTAATCAAAATACATTTTTTGCTTTTTCTTTTTGATTTTTTTTAATTAATAATTAATTAATTACAAACTTTTTCTGCAGTCTTGCAACAGAATAACATACCAGCAGTCTCTGAACATTATTAGAAGAGATTAAAGGGACATTATACACTAGATTTTTCTTTGCATAAATGTTTTGTAGATGATCCATTTATATAGCCTATACAGGTTTTTTTTTGTTTTTTTTTGTTTTTTAAATGGATAGTTTTGCTTATTATTAAATAGCATTGCTCTGATTTTTCTAACCAAGCCCCAAAGTCTTAGGAGAATACTGATGTATGCCTACTCCAGCTTGCTTCTGTTTGTGTAAAGAGTCTTTTCATATGCAGAGGAAGGGGGAGGGAGTGTCTGCTATTTCCCACTTGCAGTGGGTGTTCCAGTAACATTTTAAACAGAGCTAAACGGGAAACTTCTAAATAAGTTTTTTTTTTATATTTAATTTTTTTTATTGAGGTTTAATATGCAATATAACATTTAATATTTCAATTGGTGTACAAATATAAAAAGGATAAGGCATATCAATCTCAGTGACAGAAATATACAAACATATCAGTTACTTCACAGATAAGCCTGTAGGAGATAACCTCACATTTTCTAATTTTTTGAGATATGAAGATGTCCTCCTCAATCTTTAGAGGCCACTCTTGGGCTTTAATAGGCTAAGTACAATGTTATACAAGTAGGAGAACAAAATTGTCCCCTTAGGGGGCGGAGCCAACCATTGGAACAGCTAGACGTGTTTTTGTGCAGCTCCAGGCTCTCAGATGTAATTTTTGGATTTAATTAATACATAAGGAGCCAAAAATCTTCCTCTATTACGCTAGAAAGTTACTATTACCCTTTGTATACTATGTGAAACCGAGGATACTTCACTTATTGAGCACAACATTGATGCCTACTTTCAAGCTACTCCACGTGGAACCAGCACCTACATCTCAACAACGCTATAGATATGGAAGCCCTAGAATTATGGGAGGAAAATATTCAGCAGCTTCTGGAGCAGTACTATAAAAGCCTGAAAGACAATCTAACGTCGCTGCTATCAGCCCTGGCACTGCAGCTAAACCACGCTGCTGAGAGCCCGGATCCTACACAGCATGTCGGGGGTTATGCGGCACTTGCAGACACGGGCCAGGAAAGTCTAGAAACTCCCTCACACAGAGGCAGGCAGTGCTCTAGGCTCTACGAGATGGGTCGGTCATCGGATCTTACCCCCCCGCTATCTATACAGATGAGGCAAGAAACCGGGGAGACACGGTGCTCGGTTGTTGTGAGTACACGTGAGGAGACGCCATTGTTGGCCTTACCCGTTCACCATGCCCCTCTAGCTCTATTCCAAGCTACTGTATCCTATAAGAGCATATCTTCTCGAGAGGTCACAAGATGGGACACATTAGAATATGCCGGGTGTCTGAAATCCCGCAGCATTTTTGGTATCTCTGGACATCCGGGCAGTGCAACCTACCATGGCTTCCTTGAAAGGGTATGCGACATAGCGTCGCCTGTCCCAATACCGGGTGGTACTCAGCTGGTGTGGATGCTGCTATTGAGTGCTCCGGATTACATGACCATCGTGCAGCACAAGAATTGGATCCGTCTAGGTATTGGCTAGATTTGAGGGTTTTGGCTGTGATGGAGGTGAGAAAGTTATATTGAAGGATTGTCTGCTTCTAACTTCTTACCCAAGCCCTTATCTTTCATCTTGCTTCTCTACGGACAAACTCCAGCCACAGGCACTAATGGAACATACATGTTCCCACTATAGGCACCTAACTCTCTGGGAAAATCTGGTATCGGATAAACTTTAACATATGGGCAAAACTTACCATTGGCAGCTGGTGTTATCAGAGACTGTCCACACAATCCCCATCTTACTCCCTTTTATCTTAAGTTGTTGCCCTTTTGAACATATCTCATGTATGTACAATGGAGAGAGATATAGAATAAGAAATGTTATCCCTTTTATCTTTTCTCTTTTACCACATATATTCTACATTCTAGTTGTGGGGAGTCAAATCTAATTTTATATCAGATCGAGCTTTATTATCCCCACTCGTGTTTATTCTAAGACGATTGTTAGATTTTATTATGTTAATGTCAGTTAGAAGATTTATGTTTGGACGGTTAACCTATACAATTTATGCTGAATATTAGAGTGTATAGAAATGTACATGACTACATAGCTATTGGCACCTTACTTAGTATAGGATGGTGTATGGTATCCATTTAAAAGTTAATAGATTATTATATGTTACCTATATGTCTATACTGTTATATTTACATATATTGATATGTGTGTACCTCTCATATGCTAAACCACTGTACTCTTGGTCTCCCTCAGCCGGCGGGGGAGACAGGAGCTCGCTTGAGATAAGTGGGTTGCTTAACCATTTATCTCTGTACATTATGTAGCCACTATATATCAATTATGGTACTTATCTCATCTAAGCTTAAGCTATTGTAAAAGGGAACTATGCTATTGTAGGTTAGATGTCTGGATTAACTTGATACTAATTTAGAGCTGCTATTCTAATATGTAGGGTCAGCTTATATAAAGCAATAAATATAATACGGCTCATTTAGAATCTAGGTGCAGAGTGTGTATGGTAACATGATGTATACAGCTATACCTAATGTCATTTCAGAGAAAAGTTGGTGATTATCCCGCTCCACCCAACCTGGTGAGTCTTATTATTATTGGTACTCACCCAGTTTGGTGAATCATTTAGAGATATTAACCTGCTGTTTAAAGCTAGGAAATTATATATTTTACAGAGACAAAAATATATTTCTTAGCTAAGATTATAAGTATAGGAGGTAATGGTAGTTTATTTTCATCTCTCACCTCCCGCCCCCCATGACTAAGATTAATCTCTATCCACCCATTTTGGTGAATATTCCTGCGGTGTTAATCCGCTCTATGTTCTTTATATTTATAACTTTATTTCATACTTATTTCATTAATGCTAATAGTACATTCAATATAATATACAGTACCTCTCAGGGAAAAATGTTTCCTCCAACCAAGATAAGTTTTCTATATATGCCAGATTAACGTATCTTGCTAATAGGCAGTAACTTGTGATAAAAAGGTACTTCAGTAACACGTTACAAAAAAATAAAAATATAAGGTATCAATGCAATATTTGTAATATATTTGGTTGAGTCAGGCTAATAATGCAGTATGTTATGTTTGATATAAGAATGTTGTCATGATCTCCTTCAGACTTGTTTATTTTGGTGTAACTTATATTCATGTTTCTATGTGATTCATGTCGTGCTAAATACCTTAATAAAAAAACTTTGATTTAAAAAAAAATAAAAAATTGTCCCCTTAGCATAGTGTTAAATATAAATATATGAAATGCTATGGTTAGGGTGTTTATAAATAGAGTTCAAATCACCATTTTTGGAGCATAATATGTGACCACTATCATCTGGTAAATGTACATATTAAGGGATACTGAACCCAAATTTTTTTTCTATCGTGATTCAGAAAGAACATGCAATTTTAAGCAACTTTCTAATTTACTCCTATTATTAAATTATTTTAATTCTCTTGGTATCTTTATTTGAAATGCAAGAATGTAGGTTTAGATGCCGGCCTATTTTTGGTGAACACACTGTGTTGTTCTTGCTGATTGGTGGGTAAATTCACCTACCAAGTGCTTTTCATGGTACTGAACCAAAAAAATAGCTTAGATGCCTTCTTTTTCAAATAAAGAAAGAAAAAGAACGAAGAAAAATTGATAATAGGAGTAAATTAGAAAGTTGCATGCTCTATCTGAATCATGAAAGAAAACTTTGGGTTCAGTGTCCCTTTAACATTACAGAAGCTTATAGTATGGATAGGGTATATATAGTTATTATCCCTGAAGAGTCTGATAAATTGTTATCTGACATATATGGTCAAGTTTACCATGTTATGAATATGTTAACGGTCAAAATCAGTAAGAGTGACTAAAATCTCAACAGGACATGTTGCCTTTTTCTTATCTGGTTAAAAAACAAACAAACAGGCTCTGAGGTCAATATAGTATAATAAACAGTATATGAAGTGGCCCACATTACACAAGATATTGGTGGTGAATTTGTACAATAACATATAGCAGATATAAACAGATATATATAGTTATATTAATTGAGTTAGCGTTTAGAAATGATAATAGCGGTTATTGCAAGAGAAACCGCGAAATAAGTCTCTGGACATAATAAAAAAGTACCAGAGTTCTATATAAAATTGGGGGTGGTGTCTGGTTAGTTAACAGGATGAAGATATTCTTATAGAGTCTATTAACGAAAGGGTCATTTATAAATTTATTATAGTGCCAATAGAAAATAGGAACTATCCAATATTGAGTGAACCAGTCTTATATGGGTTTACCATCATATATAAAGTAGAGAGACCAGCAGAGGAAAATATTTATAAAATGTAACCATGCACCTGGGTATGGGCCCTATACCCAAGAACAGGCAACCCATAATAGTATATAATTAGTTTCTAATGGCAAGCTGCTGTTTACCCGTAATCTGCATATATGATCATTTTAATTCCTTAGTAATGTAACGGTGGCATATCTTTGGTATTAGGGGGGAATATGTCAACAGCTTGTTGTTAACTAGTAAAAAATGGTCTTGGTAGCTCAATATCTTAATATGCAAAATTGTAAAGCTTATGGCAGAGAAAGGGACCTAGTATATATGCCTGTAGTGGCTAGTATATATGCCTGTAGTGGCTAGTATATATGCCTGTAGTGGCTAGTATATATGCCTGTAGTGGCTAGTATATATGCCTGTAGTGGCTAGTATATATGCCTGTAGTGGCTGGTTGATAACAGATAAACATACTTACTAGGAACAGTGATAATTAACCTTTTAAACCACAGACACAAACCTAGATAGTGCATAATTTGTTATGAGAACATCTGAATGGGGTCACTTTAGACCTAGCAAAGTAAAAAAGATCTTAAAAGAAAACTTGAAGCTAAACGTAGGATGATAACTACAAGGACAACATGTGATCATTACGATATATAACAAAATAACAGGGATGTTACAGTGTGTCATTCCCAAGCGAACACCCTCCTAATCTAAAAGGAAAGCTGCTCATGATCAGGACCAATATTGGACTATAGTGTATAAAGGTGGATGGCAAATATAATTATGTCATCAGACGAAGGTCATCATTAATAGTAGTCAGGTGTAAAGTGTGTACAGTAGCCGTTTGTGGTAAAACCTATGCCCACCACATGTAAAAACCCTAAGGTCTGAGCATGGTAGCTTAGATAATAGACATCTCAATTCCAGTATTAATCTAGGACCTTTGTAGTAGACTTGTGCGTGGCGAAAAAATTAATTTCGGTTAGTTTCGGATCGATTCGGATGTTTTCAAACTCAGTTTTCGGATCAATTCGAATTCGGATACATTCAAATGCATTAGTTTCGGATTCGTTTGGATTCAAATAAATTTGGATGTATTTGGATGTATTCGGTTCGCATTTGATTCGTAAATTCGGAAGTTTGGTATGTGTTAGGTGGGATGTGCTGTGTATTAGACTAGTATATGTACTGTAATATTAGCTGTAACCCATAGCAGAGTGATATAACCTAATATACAGTACAATACTAGTGTAATTGTGATTAGTCCATGGCCATCCGAATGTTACGAATAAATCCGAACTAATTCGGATTTATTCGTTAGATTCGGTGCTATGGTAATTCGGAAATTCAAATCGATCCGAATCTCTGAATTTGACAAATTCATCCGAATTTAAATTCGGAACGAAACGAAACGCACATGTCTACTTTGTAGTTGCATAATTATATGTATCATTAGTTGCTAAATAATATAGGGTTCTGAAGGGTATGATGGTGCTATTAGATTAATGTATTAGAGTCGGTAACTACCTAGGTTTAGTAGTGTACAGAAAGAGTGTGCTCCAATCTAGGTGTTAACAGTAGAATAGCTGAATACACTTTATATTATTGCTTATTACATATACAGAAATATAAATACAAACAATTGTAAAACAACTATAGAAAATGTAAATGCAAATTAGAACACAAAATCAGAACGTTCAAAGGAGCTGTTGGGTCATATGTAGGACAATTTTTCAGCCAAGTAAATATGGTAGTGTAAAGAGGCGATGTCATCCCATACTCATGTCTATGGCTTGGGTGAAAGGGGTACAATATCTTTCTGACCCATTCTCACATTTCTGGTTTGCAGGTATCCATAAACATTAAACAGTACCCACTTATGACTAGTTGCTATATCTCTATTTCCAGCAGCTCCGCTATCAGATATACATTTTGGGTAACAACAGAAAAGATATAAGTACAAAGACATGTCCCCCCAAAAAATAGAATATAGATTAAAACAGGGTTCACATGATTCTATCAATAGGTTCAGTTCAAGCAGCAGCAAATTTACTGTTAGTGTAGAATTCAACTATGTCTATGCCACTCCGGTTTTAGACTAATAAGGAGAGCTCTTCCAGTCATCCAGAGAATTAGAGAGTGAAATTCTGCACCTATATCTGGATCTTTTATGCCGCTGTTCTCTTAGAGCTGTGTCTCCTTCCATCTTCTCCATATGTACTGACTGCTCCTCACCGGCATTTTCGTATCGGGTAAGTAAAGACAGTCTTCCTGATGGGGCACACAATTTGTTTTCCACGACCAGTTGTTGCTGCAAATGTGGGGTACAGGCCTCTATCGTTAACCGTGATCCAGCTTGGGAGAGAACAGCTTTAATATTCTCCAAGTGGATTGTGATGCCACTATTTGCAGAGTGAGCCATCTCCTGATGGTGATCCCGGTTCTTACCCCTGGCAACAGGTATGTGATCACTAGCCGAACTGCTCTGATAGATCCCTGTAGTAGGTTGACAGCTTTTTGCCTGGGGTTCTTCAAGCTGAAAATAAGGAGAAGTTGTGGATTGATTCTCCAAAACCTCTGTCAGGATCTTTCCCATCTCGGCATGTGAGTCTGTCTCCCCAGTGGTGAAAGTCAGGTCTCTCTCAATGTTGTGAGAAGTAGGTAATTTGCCATTGCTGCACCTTTCAAACTGGGAATTCAGCCTTGCAAAGTGATCCTCCAGCATTGTGCAAACCTTCCTTTCAAGCTCATACCTTGTTAATGTCATGGTTTAAGATTCAGGAAACTGAGGGTTGATTAGTGTATATAATAGTTTATACTTATCACTAGGAGTAAGGGAAGGCCTGGGCCGTTACATGATCCCCCCTATGCACTTCATCCGTAGAGCTCTTCCAAGCTGAAAACCCATATAGTTACGCAGTGATGTGCACTCACTAGAGGCAGGTGAGGCAGTGCTTCACCTCTCATATGGGCAGAAAGATATTTTTTTTTTATTGGCTTTAAAAAAAAAAATTGTAAAAAAATTGCAATTTTTTTTCCCCCAGCATTTTTTTTTCACAGCTACATGTTGTGCAATGGAGAGGCACAAGCAGGTCTACCCACCATTACACAACATGCTGCGCCACCTACTGGATGTAAGTGGTTAAGATCATTGCATGGCCCATAACTGCTTATTTGAGGCAGTCCTATTTGGGCTGAACCAATCCAGTGAGAGGCATTAGTAAGTGGAACTTAGGGTTGGGGCTGGATGTTAAATCATATAAAACAAAACAAAAACGAATAAAAACAACTTGCATTTATTTTGTTGCTGTCCTGTGAAGCTGCCAGCTTTGCTAAAGTGAAAAAGAGAGTTCTTCCCCTCTAAGTGCAGTGGAATGTTCCACTGTCACTTCCTTACAGAGCAGGAAGAGATGCAGTCAAGGAGCAGTGTTTTAGCCACATCTTATTGAAGTAAGTTCTGCAACCTTAGATTTTGCTGAAATGGATTCTGTTAGTGAAAATTATAATTTAATGAATGTGGTTTAGTGTTTTTTGTTTTTTTACTCTTTTACAGCAAAGGATCGTTTTTGTATTTTGTTTCCTCAAACTTTAAACCCACTAACTTAGCAGCTTGCCTCTGTACTTCACTCTAATTTATAGTCTCACTTTCTGAACTCTCTGTAGCTCTGCTGTTTTATTACTTAAAAATGCATTGGTCCCTCCCCCCCCTTGTGTGTGTGTCTCTCTCTCTCTATCTATCCATCTCTCTCCTTATGTGTCATTCTCCCCCATGGTCTCTTTCTCTCTCTGTCTCTCTTCCTCCCCCTCTGACTCTCTCATTCTTATGTGTCTCTCTAACCCTCTGTGTGTGATTGTGTGTCTCCCTCTTTCTCTAACCCTCTGTGTGTGATTGTGTCTCTCTCTTTCTCTCTGTCTAACCCTTTGTGTGTGATTGTGTCTCTCTCTCTTTCTATCTCTCTAACCCTCTGTGTGTGATTGTCTCTCTCTATCTTTCTCTAACCTTCTGTGTGTGATTGTGTCTCTCTCTCTTTCTCTCTGTCTAAACCTCTGTGTATGATTGTGTCTCTCTCTCTTTCTCTCTCTCTAACCCTCTGTGTGTGTGTGTGTGTGTGTGTGTGTGTGTGTGTGATTGTGTCTCTCTCTTTCTCTCTCTCTAACCCTCTGTGTGTGATTGTGTCTCTCTTTCTCTCTCTCTCTCTAACCCTCTGTGTGTGATTGTGTCTCTCTCTCTTTCTCTAACCATCTGTGTGTGATTGTGTCTCTCTATCTTTCTCTCTCTCTAACCCTCTGTGTGTGATTGTGTCTCTCTCTCTTTCTCTCTCTCTCTAACCCTCTGTGTGTGATTGTGTCTCTCTGTCTCTCTTTCTAACTCTCTGTGTGTGATTGTGTCTCTCTCTCTTTCTCTCACATTCTGTGTGTGATTGTGTGTGTGTCTCTCTCTCTCTTTCTCTCTCTCTAACCCTCTAACCCTCTGTGTGTGATTGTGGTCTCTCTCTTTCTCTCTCTCTCTCTCTAACCCTCTGTGTATGATTCTCTCTCTCTCTCTCTCTCTCTCTCTCTCTCTCTAACCCCTCTGTGTGTGATTGTGTGTGTCTCTCTCTCTCTCTCTAACCCTCTGTGTGTGATTGTGTCTCTCTCTCTTTCTCTAACTCTCTGTGTGTGATTGTGTCTCTCTCTCTATCCATCTATCTCCTTATGTGTCGTTCTCGCCCATGGTCTCTTTCTCTCTCTGTCTCTCTTCCTCCCCCTCTGACTCTCTCATTCTTATGTGTCTCTCTAACCCTCTGTGTGTGATGGTGTGTCTCTCTCTTTCTCTAACCCTCTGTGTGTGATTGTGTCTCTCCCTTTCTCTCTGTCTAACCCTTTGTGTGTGATTGTGTCTCTCTCTCTCTTTCTCTCTGTCTAACCCTCTGTGTATGATTGTGTCTCTCTCTCTTTCTATCTCTCTAATCCTCTGTGTGTGATTGTGTCTCTCTATCTTTCTCTAACCCTCTGTGTGTGATTGTGTCTCTCTCTCTTTCTCTCTCTCTAACCCTCTGTGTGTGATTGTGTCTCCCTCTCTTTCTCTAACCCTCTGTGTGTGATTGTGTCTCTCTCTCTTTCTCTAACCCTCTGTGTGTGATTGTGTCTCTCTTTCTCTCTCTCTAACTCTCTGTGTGTGATTGTGTCTCTCTTTCTCTCTCTCTCTAACCCTCTGTGTGTGATTGTGTCTCTCTCTCTAACTCTCTGTGTGTGATTGTGTCTCTCTCTCTCTCTTTCTCTCACATTCTGTGTGTGATTGTCTCTCTCTCTCTCTCTCTCTCTCTTTAACCCTCTGTGTGTGATTGTGGTCTCTCTCTATCTCTCTCTCTCTCTCTCTCTAACCCTCTGTGTATGATTGTGTCTCTCTCTCTCTCTAACCCTCTGTGTGTGATTGTGTCTCTCTCTCTTTCTCTCTCTCTAACCCTCTGTGTTTGATTGTGTCTCTCTCTTTTTCTCTCTCTCTAACTCTCTGTGTGTGATTGTGTCTCTCTTTCTCTCTCTCTCTCTCTCTCTCTCTCTCTCTCTCTCTCTCTCTCTCTCTCTCTCTCTCTCTCTAACCCTCTGTGTATGATTGTGTGTCTCTCTCTAACCCTCTGTGTGTGATTGTGTCTCTCTCTCTTTCTCTCTCTAACCCTCTGTGTGTGATTGTCTCTCTCTCTCTCTCTCTCTCTCTCTCTCTCTAACCCTCTGTGTATGATTGTGTGTCTCTCTCTAACCCTCTGTGTGTGATTGTGTCTCTCTCTCTTTCTCTCTCTAACCCTCTGTGTGTGATTGTGTCTCTCTTTCTCTCTCTCTAACCCTCTGTGTGTGATTGTCTCTCTCTCTCTTTCTCTCTCTTACCCTCTGTGTGTGATTGTCTCTCTCTCTCTTTCTCTCTCTAACCCTCTGTGTGTGATTGTGTCTCTCTTTCTCTCTCTCTCTAACCCTCTGTGTGTGATTGTGTCTCTCTTTCTCTAACCCTCTGTATGTGATTGTGTCTCTCCCTCTTTCTCTCTCTCTCTCTCTCTCTCTCTCTCTCTCTCTCTCTCTCTCTCTCTCTCTCTCTCTCTAACACTCTGTGTGTGATTGTGTCTCTCTTTCTCTCTAACCCTTTGTGTGTCTCTCCCCCTGTCTCTCTCTCCCTCTCCCCCTGCGTGCTTTTCTGTGTTTCTGTCTACCTTTTATTTATTTAATTAATGAATTGGTAGTGCCATCTGATGGTGTGGCTTTATTTAAAGGGGTGGGGTCAAGCGCCCCACAATCTTTAAATTTCACCAGCCCCAACTGGATCAAGACATTTTTATATTTACTGAATAATGAAAGAATCTATAAGCATAATTTGCAGCATTAAAGTAAAAAGTATGTTTTAAACATATTTTAATGGGCATGGATTTCTATATCTCATAATTAGAGCAAGCATTGTGTTATCTGGCAAGAGTTTCTGTTACAATCCTTTTAGACTAAAATCAGATGTTTACTAAGTTGACCAGTTTTCCAAGACACCATTTAAAGGGACATGAAACCCATACAGGGAGTGCAGAATTATTAGGCAAGTTGCATTTTTGAGGATTAATTTTATTATTGAACAACAACCATGTTCTCAATGAACCCAAAAAACTAATTAATATCAAAGCTGAATTGTTTTGGAAGTAGTTTTTAGTTTGTTTTTAGTTATAGTTATTTTAGGGGGATATCTGTGTGTGCAGGTGACTATTACTGTGCATAATTATTAGGCAACTTAACAAAAAACAAATATATACCCATTTCAATTATTTATTTTTACCAGTGAAACCAATATAACATCTCAACATTCACAAATATACATTTCTGACATTTAAAAACAAAACAAAAACAAATCAGTGACCAATATAGCCACCTTTCTTTGCAAGGACACTCAAAAGCCTGCCATCCATGGATTCTGTCAGTGTTTTGATCTGTTCACCATCAACATTGCGTGCAGCAGCAACCACAGCCTCCCAGACACTGTTCAGAGAGGTGTACTGTTTTCCCTCCTTGTAAATCTCACATTTGATGATGGACCACAGGTTCTCAATGGGGTTCAGATCAGGTGAACAAGGAGGCCATGTCATTAGATTTTCTTCTTTTATACCCTTTCTTGACAGCCACGCTGTGGAGTACTTGGACGCGTGTGATGGAGCATTGTCCTGCATGAAAATCATGTTTTTCTTGAAGGATGCAGACTTCTTCCTGTACCACTGCTTGAAGAAGGTGTCTTCCAGAAACTGGCAGTAGGACTGGGAGTTGAGCTTGACTCCATCCTCAACCCGAAAAGGCCCCACAAGCTCATCTTTGATGATACCAGCCCAAACCAGTACTCCACCTCCACCTTGCTGACGTCTGAGTCAGACTGGAGCTCTCTGCCATTTACCAATCCAGCCACGGGCCCATCCATCTGGCCCATCAAGACTCACTCTCATTTCATCAGTCCATAAAACGTTAGAAAAATCAGTCTTGAGATATTTCTTGGCCCAGTCTTGACGTTTCAGCTTGTGTGTCTTGTTCAGTGGTGGTCGTCTTTCAGCCTTTCTTACCTTGGCCATGTCTCTGAGTATTGCACACCTTGTGCTTTTGGGCACTCCAGTGATGTTGCAGCTCTGAAATATGGCCAAACTGGTGGCAAGTGGCATCTTGGCAGCTGCACGCTTGACTTTTCTCAGTTCATGGGCAGTTATTTTGCGCCTTAGTTTTTCCACACGCTTCTTGCGACCCTGTTGACTATTTTGAATGAAACGCTTGATTGTTCGATGATCACGCTTCAGAAGCTTTGCAATTTTAAGAGTGCTGCATCCCTCTGCAAGATATCTCACTATTTTTTACTTTTCTGAGCCTGTCAAGTCCTTCTTTTGACCCATTTTGTCAAAGGAAAGGAAGTTGCCTAATAATTATGCACACCTGATATAGGGTGTTGATGTCATTAGACCACACCCCTTCTCATTACAGAGATGCACATCACCTAATATGCTTAATTGGTAGTAGGCTTTCGAGCCTATACAGCTTGGAGTAAGACAACATGCATAAAGAGGATGATGTGGTCAAAATACTCATTTGCCTAATAATTCTGCACTCCCTGTATGTTTTCTTTCATGATTTAGAAAGAGCATGCAATTTTAAATAACTTTCCAATTTACATCTAATATCTAATTTTCTTCATTCTTTTGATATCCTTTGTTGAAAATCATATCTAAATATGCTCAGTAGCTGCTGATTGGTGGCTGCACATAGATACCTCATGTGATTGTCTCACCCATGTGCATTGCTATTTCTTCAACAAAGGATATCTAAAGAATGAAGGTGTATCCTAGCCACTGCCTCACCAGCCTCTGACGTCCCTGCACGTCACTGAGTTACAGCAATCAGTCCAGCGAGTTTTGGGTTCAACCAAATTGGATCAGAAAGGCTCAGAGTCTAGATTAGATGAGTGGTAGATAGTGGATTTGTTGGCTCCATCGAGCAGCCTTTGAAAAAAGCAGCCATCTTAGCCACTGCTCAGACATGCTCCGAGTCTAAGTAAGTTTTTAAACGGTTTTATACTGGATTTTTATATCAGTATCTGTGCATATTATTCTTTATAGTAGCGTCTATTACATACAGTTATATGTAAATTGGTGTATACTGTCCCTTTAATACCGTTGCTGGTGTTGTTTTTCAATGGTGAAACGCTACTGCAACTTTCCTTTTCTGGAGGAAACAATCTGGACTTGAGATTGGAGAATACAGGGCTTTGCCACTGTCATTGTGTTAACAAAGTTTCCACTTTTTCAGTTCAGCAGAAATTATAAGATAAACTGCACATTAGTGACAGATAAGTATCAGGGTTAGTGAAACTTGATAGAGGTCTGACGCCAAGGGTTGGTGTATCCTCAACTCTCATGGCAGGACGTCTGACGTCTCCATCTTTAGTGCTGGAAAGAGCTACGTCAACCTCGCTCCGCAGTAGACATTTTTAGCGGGGGGGGGGGGGGGGTCTGTGTGCACCTGGACATTGCTGACAGTGATAACCATATCCAGCTTGAAAGGTATTGACAGCAGAAGAATTTTAGGATTGTAATCACTGAAAAATCACACTGACAATAGTGATCAGTGTTTAGACAAACACTTGGCCTTTTATAATATAGGATTATTGGTAGTTTATTGCTAGATTAGGGCTTTTCTTATTTTGGGGTGGCTTTTTTGTTTTTAAGGGGGTCTTAGATTAGGAATAACTTGCTAATTAAATTTGTTATTTTCTGTAATGTTAGCTATTTTTATTTTTTGTAATTTTTGGGGGGGTGTTTTTTTTTTAGATTAGTTTTTTTATTTGTATTTTCATTGGCAGTAAAAGAGCTAATTGCCCTTTTAAGAGCAGTGCCCATACAAATGCCCCTTAAGGGGCAATGGGTAGATTTGTTTTTTTTTTAAGTTAGGTCTTTTTTATTTGGGGGGGTTGGGTGGGTGGAGGGTTGTACTGTTAGGGGGTACTTTGTATTTTGTTTCTTAAAAGAGCTGTGACATTTAGGGCAATGCCCTACAAAAGGCCCTTTTAAGGGCAATTGGTAGTTTATTGATAGATTAAGTTTTTTTTTATTTTTGGGTGGATATTTTGTTTTTAAGGGGGTATTAGATTAGGAATATTTTTTCTTATTTAGGTAATTTAGTTTATTTTCTGTAATCTTAGCTTTTTTTATTTTAATGTAATTTTAGGATTTTTTTATTTTAATGTAAAGTTAGGATTTTTTATTTTGGATAATGTTAGTTTTTTTTTAGAGTAATTTATTTTTAAATTTTTGGTAATTTTTAATTCATTCTTAAGTTAGTTATTATATTGTTATTTTATGTTATTGTATTTTAATTGGGTTTAATTTAGGGGGTTAGGTTAGGGGCTTAGTTATTAGATTAATATTTTGCATTGTGGGGGGTTGGCAGATTAGGGGTTAATAGTGTAATTAGATACTTTGCGTTGTGGGGATTGGCGGTTTAGAGGTTAATAGTGTAATTATGTAGATTACGTTGTGGGAGGTTGGCGGTTTAGGTGTAGATACTTTTATTAGGTAGTTTGCGATGATGTGAGGGTTGGCGGATTAGGGGTTAATAGTGTAATTAGATACTTTGCGTTGTGGGAGGTTGGCGGTTTAGGTGTTATTAGGTGTGGGGGTTGGCGGATTAGGGGTTAATAGGTAGTTTGCGATGTGGGGGGGTTGACGGTTTAGAGGTTAATACATTTTATTAGTTATTGCGGTGGGGGGATGGCGGATTAGGGGTGGATATTGCGCATGTGTTAGGTGTTAAGGCTTCCAGGGAGTTCCGGTACTTTCATTTTCAACGCAAGGCTTGCTGCGCCCTATGTGTGGCGAAGTGAAAAATTCTCGGCGCGTAAGTACTTGCGCTGAATATGGGATACAGACTACCAACGTTGGTTCTATGTTAGTTTATTGGAGTAAAAACAGCGGGCAATGGGTGAAATATACACGCCTATCTTGTATAAGACTCCATATATGTGATCGCTTGATCCGACTAAAAATAGGCGACGCCGGTTTTTGCGGCTTACGTCGCATATGTAATCTTGCCCATTAATTGTACGATTTTGTGTCATATTTTGTTTTCTGAAGTATCAGGGTTAAGCTTCAGTTTTCAGGACTGGAAAAGCCACAATTTTAATTCTTAAATTACAGAAAAAGGGGCAAAATAAATAATAAAATATATGACAAAGATGTTATTAGGCAGGCATAATTAAAGAGATAGACTACTCCATAATGTTTATTGTTTAAAAAGATAGATAATCCCTTTATTACCCATTCCCCAGTTTTGCATAACCAACACTGTTATATTAATAGACTTTTTACCTCTGTGATTACCTTGTATCTAAAGCCCTGCCCCCTTATCTAAGTTCTTTTGACTCTTTCAGTGCTGACTCATAAATAACTAATCGGGAGTGAGCACAATGTTATCTATATGGCACACATGAACTAGCAGTGGCCTTCAGCGGCTTATAAATCAGTTTCTGAGCCTACCTAGGTTTAGCTTTCAACAAAGAATACCAAGAGAACAAAAGGAATTTGATGCTAAAAGTACATTGAAAAGTTGTTTAAAATTGCATACCCTATAGGAGTCATGAAAGTTTAATTTTGACTGTCCCTTTAAGCATTTTATATTAAAATTTAAAAATGTCTACTGTCCCTTTACGGTAGATAGATAGATATAGGGAAAGATAGATATTAGATGGATAGATAGATGATAGAACTAGGGATATTTAGAGACAGACAAAGACAGACATACAGAGAGATAGACATACATATAGATAGACATAAATAGATAGAGGGATAGATATTAGATGGATAGATAGAAAGATCGATGATAGAACTAGGGATACCTAGAGACAGACAAACAGATATATAGACATAGATAGAGGGATAGATAGATATTAGATGGATAGATAGAAAGATAGTTAGATGATAGAACTAGGGATACTTAGAGACAGACAAAGACAGACATACAGAGAGATAGACATACATATAGACATAAATAGATAGAGGGATAGATAGATAGATATTAGATGGATAGATAGAAAGATAGATGATAGAACTAGGGATACTTAGAGACAGACAGTCAGAAACAGACAGATATAACTATGAATAGAAAGAAAGAAAAAAGAAAAGAAAGAAAAAAAAAAAAGAAAGACTGGAAAGATTATGTAAAACTAAGGAGCCATCAGTTAGATTGACTACAGCTCTCTGTGGCAGCCAAGGGGTTAAATGACTTATTGTCTAGGAAGGTGTAGCTAGAGCTTGACCTCTGGGCAGACTGCTGAGAGTACAGTACATGGGTGTGTATGTGAGGAGCTGACTGGCCCTTTAAGAGGCTGCTAGCAGGAAGTGTGAGCTAGCCCTGAGCTACACATTCTGCATGTGACAAGCAGGCACAGGACCCAGCTCACATAGGACCCAGCAGACACACGGCTGGAGCTGCACAAGAGGGAGCTGTGTTCAGAGAGCAGCTGGACAGAGGGAGGAGGAGGAGGGGGTGGAGAGACACAGAGTTTCCTCTTTTACAGAAACATCACTCTCAAAAGAAGGGACACAGCCATTGCCCCCCTCCTGCAGCATGGGACAGCCTGATACCCCCTGTCCGCCTCATGTACCCTATTGAGCAGGGGCTGGGGGTAGATGGGGTCCTGTACAAGTGCCCCAGCTCACTATTCCTACTGGGGGCCGTTTGCCATCTTAAAGTGCTGGGAACTGTGCTGGATTATTTGTTCCTGAACTCCTGTGAAAGAATCAACAACTGCTGGATCTTCTCTTGTGCTCTGTATTATAGGTTTCTGGGAATCAAAGGGTTACAGCTCCCCCCATGCTGGATCCCGAGATGAGTGTAGGGGGGATCCCTCCTGTAAGGAAGCTCTGAGCTCAGCAGGATTTCCTGGGGTAACTTCACTGAAGTAGGAGCCAGCCCCCCACATTCCTGCCACTTGGATTTCATGCTGGATATTTGGAACATCAAAGGGAAAATAATATACAGTTTATCTCAAGGCAGTTGTTTTAAGTTGAACATCGTGGGAATTTATAGCCTCTCATTTTTTTAGACATTTATCTTAAGTTTATGCTGATTCTTTGCTGGATAGAACAAAAAAATGCTGAGCTCAGGTTAATTTTCTAGATCTGAGACAAAGCTGTGTTTATTTTTTAAAACTTCTTGAAACACTTTGTAAACTTTCCTTTTTTTGGTCAAAATCTTTTTATTTAGCATTATTTATTGCCAAATCATCATTTGTATTGTTTGCTGTATGTGTAGTTATTATGGATTTTAAGATCTGCCCCATAAGGTTGCCCTGCTGAAGGAAGGTTCCTTTATGTATTTGGTGACATTGTTGCCAGCTGAAAATGGCATCAAGCTGTGGAGGGGCAATGGGATCTGTCAACAACATGGCATTACCTTGGTACCATCGAGACCTGAGCCGGGCGGCTGCTGAAGAACTTCTGGCTAAGGCTGGCAGAGATGGGAGCTTCTTGGTGAGGGACAGCGAGAGTGTGACAGGGGCCTATGCCCTGTGTGTCCTGTAAGTATCATTGTTACTGAATAGATGGCACCAACATATAGTGTGGCGCAGAAATGAAAATGTTATACTCATAATGTAGTAAGTAATGTACACAACAGCAGCTTATGGCAAACTAATATATCAGGGACACAAATGCTAACTAGTCTATAGACTGGAACAGGGGGGTCAAAGCTTAGATCCACATAACAGGGTCTGTTTTCTTTCACTGCTCACATGTGTAACATTACTGCTCTACCTCTTCCCGTCTGCAACACACTTTGTTTCACTTCTCTGGCGCTTTGTATTTCCTGCTGTGTCTGTGTAGGTCCAATGATTTCAGTATCTATGTGTATATGATTGTTGGGTTTAGTGATATATTTTGTTCAGCTATGTCTGTGCCTAGGGCAGCAGGGTTTAGAGGGCTAGTTCTGTGACATGATTTGTTCCCATAAATAAGTTCTGCAAATGGTTAATTTATTATATATCAGCGGCCCCCTGTTGTCTAGTGGGAGTGCATGACCCCTCCATGAGTCACTGGCTGTGAGGACTATATGGGACAAATGTGAGCTACGGGTATTGGGGATGGGGGGCATCAGATTTCCCAGTGCCTAGGGCAGCACAAAACTAAACACACAGCTGTTATGACACTAATAATTACACATTTAAAGTCTGTTTGGCACAACTTGGGCTTAATGTGCTTTTCCTTTGGACGTAATTGATGTTGGCCTGTGAGTATCACATCATTCTCCTCCCCTCCTGGTCTCACATCCTGCTGACCCTGCCCTGTTTACATTGTTACAGGACATCTTACCCAGTGACTACCCCAGCTTGTAAGGCCCACCCTGCCGCCTTCATATGAGATGGGAACTTCTCAGAACTAAAACTGCAGGAGACAAGTGTATGTCAGAGAAAAATAACTGCTACATTAATGAGATGTGGAAGTCATGATTCCAATAGAGAGTTCTCTTTTTTTTTTTTGTATCTTTGTAGAAGCACGAATGCATGAGAGCATACTGAGGTAGGCTCCAGAGTGTGCACGTCTTGAGCACTATGGGGTAGATTTATCAAGTGCTACCGCAGCCTTCGCCCTGCTACGACTGCAGGTTCTTACAAGAGAACCTGCAGCCAGGATATATCAAGCAGCAGTCATCAGACCACGGCTTCCTACCCTCTTCGTTTAGGTGGCAAGGCGAGCTGCGGAGCTGCGGCAGACGGGCGCGTATGTACACCCCTGTCTGCTGTAGCATGATAAATCAACCGCTATATGTAAACACACTTTTACATTGCTGCAAACACAGCAACTCCTGCACCTACCTCAGTATGTTGTTGTAGAAATGGAGTTTAGAAAACCAGGAAAACTTAAATAAGTAAATTGGAAAGATTTGTTGTTGATGCTTTTTTAAACTAGATTCTCTGTTATTAGTGCACAAAGCCTGTGTTACAGAAAGAGTAGTGGATATTTTATTATTATTAGGTATTTGTAGAGCGCCAGCAGGTTCCCCAAGTTAAAGGGATATAAAAGTCTGTTTCATTGTTGTAATGAAAAAACACTATACAATGGGTTAATAAATTGCAGTGTGATTTTTATAATATATCCAATTACTCAAAATGGTTATCACCACTCTCTTAATCAGATAAACCCACTCATTCGTGTGTCCTGATTATTAAAGTACATATCAGGGCACACTGTGCTTAGGGGGAGAATACTATTATATAATAATACAAGGGCCAAAGCCCACAGACATAGTGCTATATATTGCATTGGCTACTTCTGTGTTTCATGTTTAGATACTTTATCATATATACTCTGGTGCCGGATAAAGGGAACTGTTTGTGGTCTTTGGCTCACATTTCTTCTGTTATTGTTATCTGTCTGTCTATCATATATCTATCTATCATATATAACTAACACCGTTAGCCTCGATAAAAAAATCCTGTTTACTGTCCCTTTAAAGGGACATTAAAGTAAAAATTAAACTTTCATGATTCAGAGCATGCAGTTTTAAGTGACTTTCCAATTTTACTTCTATTATCAAATATTGCACATTCTTTTTATAAACACACTTTCTGAGTCACGTGCACAAGTTCACAGGGTATACTTTTCTAATCTGAGATTGGCTGATGGCTGCCACATGATACAGGGGACTGGCAAATGGGGGAAAAATAAATAATCTACTGTTTATTTTATATTCAGAGTATGTGCTGTTGCATTGTGTTTTTATTATGCACTTGTTCATTATGCAAGTCTACTGTATTTAGTGGTTATTAACATATCCGCTCGCTCATTGTCTGGAGGTGAATTCGCTTTCCCAGATCCATTTGCTGTCTTAGAATAAAAGCAGAATGGTCAAGTAAACAAGAAATGACGTGTTATTTCAACAGAGAAGCTATCACCAACATACTGTCTCACATCTTAAAAGGAAATTAGATAACAGATTACCAAAAGGGCATACAATGACTGTCCTTGAGATGTGCCACAGTAAATGATGAAGAACATTGATAGAGGCCGAATTATCAAAGGTCTTGCGGACCTGATCCGACAGTGCGGATCACGTCCGCAAGACCTCGCTGAATGCGGAGAGCAATACGCTCTCCGTATTCAGCATTCAATCAACCCGATCGTACTCGATTGGGTTGAATTCCGGCGATCTCTGTCTGCCTGCTCAGAGCAGGCGGACAGGGTTATGGAGCAGTGGTCTTTAGACCGCTGCTTCATAACTGCTGTTTCTGGCGAGTCTGAAGACTCGCCAGAAACACGAGCCCACAAGCTCTATACGGAGCTTGATAAATGACCTCATAGACTAAACTTTCCTGCACAACACAATTTTTTTTACCAAATTTTAATACAAAGGATATAAAAAATATCTATGTGGAACCTTTATGGTATATTGTACCGATAATATCCCTAGTAATATGTCAGCAGATCTTGATATATTATAGTAGACCTCATATGAGCTTCAGCTGAGGGTATTAAAGAATAGAACAATGCCCGTTTAGAAGTGATTATGACATTTGGGTTGTTAACGAAGAAACGAAGGTCCAGTCTGTAATGTACATTTCTGCAAAGAAGGTTGTATTCAAAACCTTTAGAGTTCTTTGGGCGTCTCCTCTGGGATTGTAAGGTGGCAATATCTGTTTTCGGTCGTCTCTTACAGTATGAGAAGTCCCTACGGTGTTGGTGGTGGTAGAGCTTATTGACACTAAAATTATTTTCTGTTTATTGTGTTGGTCAGAAAATAAACGATTCACAGGGTTGTAACGTTGGGCGTTATGTCCATTAGGATAAATTCCCTTCCATAAAGGCTGTTCACACGGCTCCTGGTGTTTGACTGAATCTTCTAGGAAGTGTCATGACCGGTATCTCAGTGGTAATAAGAGGTGTCACTTTTTCCTGTCAAATGGACTGTATATTAAATTAATTGGCATGTTGTCCATTAAAGAATGTAAGAGAGCTTCCAGCTGCCTAGATGAAGCAATGTCTATGCAACCCAGTTTCCTGGGAGGGAGAGATGTGGTTTTAGGATGAGCCACTGCCGTGTAGGCCCAGTATGTCCAATCTACCGCCCTTGATTCATGAGCACAGCAATCGTGATAAATGTTGTATCTTCATCATAGAATATTTCAGAAAAATATGTTTTCTGTTGTGCTTGCTGTAAATTTATTAATGATAACTGGTGGATTATCAAAGACTCCTCAGGAGATTGCAGAAATGAGACAGTTCAGGATCACTGCTAGGACACGCCTACTTTTTTCCTGTATTTTATATAAAATAATGGTTAAGGGGGGGAGTAAATTGCATTAAGGGTCAGAGTTTATTTCTCACAAATTCTTGTTTCGCTTATGTGTTGTGCACTATATGTCACAGATGAGCCGATGTCAGAATAAGCTATCCGTCAGAAAAAGCTGCACTGCACATGCGCTGTTTGATATCACTGCATTCCAAATCTGTATCACAAATATGTTTGAAATGCTGTGATCTCAGACCGCGCATGTGCAGTTATAGGGTAGCTTTTTCTGACGTTAGATAAATGCCTCAAACTATGCCTCTGTGACTGTTTGCTTACCCGCATGTGCAGTCACAGATGTAGCTGTTTATGATGGATATTAGAGGAAGAAATAGACTTTATTATGGGACGATAGAATGTAAAGGCAGAGATAACATATTGGCACACATACCTTTAAATCTTAATTCTTTACAGACCCGCACAAAATCTGAGCCAAAGTGCACGCGCATTGCGCAGTATTTTTTCAGGTGGGTAGCTTACTTAGATGTTGTGTGCTAATGTTACCTCTGCCTTTACATTCTGTTGTCCCACAATAAACTCTATTTTTGTTCTATTCTGAACCCCTTTTCTTTTTACTTAGCATAATGTCCCACTCTTTAGGCAGTTTGACGCGTTTCCCCACCTTCAGAAAAAGCTACCCTATAACTGCACATGCGCTGTCTGAGGTCACAGCATTCCAAACATATTTTTGATACAGATTTGGAATGCGGTGATGTCAAATAGAGCATGCGCAGTGCTAGGGTAGCTTTTTCTGAAGGGTAGCTTATTCTGACAGAACACTGGCATTTTAAAGACAGATCAGAGGTTGAGTAGTCAGGTTTAAAGGGATATAAAGGTCAAAATTTAAATGTGCATGTGTGTGTTTCAATTTTAAATAGAGACATTTTTGCAAAATGCTTCCATGAGCAAAAATGCTAATGTCTAATATGATCCTGGCTAAGTTTGTTTCACAGAGCAGTGTGTGAGAAGTTACATTTTCAGCTTGTGTGTGTACAAGCTTGGTGCATTATTGCCATGGTAACTAGGTGCACCGGGAAATTAGGGCACAGCAGTATTGCCAGAGGCGAGCAGAAGGGCTGTCTGATTTTAGCTACTTTTACTCTGTGCTGTTATGATATTAGCAAATATAACTTTAATATCTCAGTTCAGTTGTTCCCATAATATAGTTCAGAGCTAACATCAGACTGTCATGTCAGCCAGTGAATCTGGCTATTTAAAGGGACATTTTGGTCTAAATTTAAATGCACATAGATTAATTACATCTTTAAATAGAAACATATTTGTAATATACATGTGTTGGCAAAAATGCTTCTAATAAAAGTTATCACTGTTTTAGTGCTAACATTTTTCTGTGCATGTTAAAGGGACGGTCTAGTCCAAAATAAACTTTCATGATTCAGATAGGGCATGTAATTTTAAACAATTTTCCAATTTACTTTTATCACCAATTTTTCTTTGTTCTCCTTGTATTCTTAGTTGAAAGCTTAACCTAGGAGGTTCATATGCTAATTGCTTAGACCTTGAAGGCCGCCTCTTAAGAATGCATTTTAACAGGTTTTTCACCACTAGAGGGTGTTAGTTCATGTTTTTCATATAGATAACACTGTGCTCGTGCACGTGAAGTTACCTGTGAGCCATCACTGATTGGCTAAACTGCAAGTCTGTCAAAAGAACTGAAATAAAGGGGCAGTCTGTAGAGGCTTAGATACAAGATAATCACAGAGGTAAAAAGTATATAAATATAACTGTGTTGGTTATGCAAAACTAGAGAATGGGTAAACAAGAGATTATCTATCTTTTAAAACAATAACAATTCTGGTGTAAACTGTCCCTTTAAGCATAACTAGATATTCTCAGCGCAACCAGTATTTTAAATATTGCAGCTGCTCAGAGCACCAGAGGGGCTTGTATCATGTCAGCAATTAAAGGGACAGTCTACTCCAGAATTTGTATTGTTTAAAAAGATAGATAATCCCAGTATTAATCATTCCCCAGTTTTTAATAACCAACACTGTTATATTAATACACTTTTTACCTCTGTGTTTACTTTGTATCTAAGCCTCTTCAAACTGCCCTCTTATTTCAGTGCTTTTGACAGACTTGCATTTTAGCCAATCAGTGCTGACTCATAAGTTACTCCACCGGTGTGAGCACAGTGTAGAGCATGCAATTTTAAGCAACTTTCTAATTTACTCCTATTATCAATGTTTCTTCGTTCTCTTGCTATCTTTATATAAAAAAAGAAGGCATCTAAGCTTTTTTCTTGGTTCAGACTCTCTTTACAGCAGTTTTTGATTTGTGGATGGATTTATCCACCAATCAGCAAGGACAACCTAGGTTGTTCACCAAAAATGGACCGGCATCTAAACTTACATTATTGCATTTCAAATAAAGATTCCAAGAGAATGAAGAAAATTTGATAATAAGAGTAAATTAGAAAGTTGCTTAAAATGTCATGCTCTATCTGAATCATGAAAGAAAACATTTGGGTTCAGTGTCCCTTTAACATTACATGCCCTATCTGAGTCTTGAAAGTTTATTTTTGACTAGACTGTCCTTTTAACAAATTTAGTAATTGCCAGATGATACAAGCATGTATTCAGATAGAGAAAACAAGTTTAAACAACATTTCAATATACTTCTATTATCTAATTTGCTTCATTCTTTAGATATCCTGTTTAGAAGAAATAGCAATGCACATGGGTGAGCCAATCACATGAGGCATCTGTGTGCAGCCACCAATCAGCAGCTTCTAAGCCTATCTAGATATGCTTTTCAGCAAAGGATAACAGGAAAATGAAGTAATTTAGATAATAGAAGTACATTAGAAGGTTGTTTAAAAATGCATTCTCTTTCTAAATCATGAAAGAAAAAATGTGTGCTTCATGTCCCTTTAAATACACCTTTGACACAGCTATCGTTTTTACTAGAAGCATTTTTGCTACAACATTTATTTGACAAAAATGCTTCTATTCAAAACTGAAATGCAACCATGTGCATTTACATTTTTGCTGAAATGTCCCGTATTGGAAAACCCCTAGCTCTGCTGTATTAAGTACATATACATAAGCACTGAAAACACACCAAGGCCTTTCTCACTTGTAGGTGCTTTAGCTGCAAAATGTGTAATTAATGTATATTGCATCGTTACCAACATGTAATTTATTTAACTAGTTCACTTTGTTTTTGTGTACATTGTCCCTTTAAGATTATTATTCTCCAAGGGATTAGGGATTTTATATACTTGACAATAAACTAAATACCAGTATGTACAACAGCTTTTATTGGGAGTGCGGCAGAAGCTGTATTTTGTACCTGCACTGTGGCATTACCCCTGGGGAGGCCAAACTTCTATTAAGATCTTGGATGCAAGAGGTAAAAATGGGCAAAGAATTTGGCACATTCATTAAAAAATGTTGTCTTTCTTCTAAATTAAAGGGCTAGGAAAGTCAAAATTAAACTTGCATGATTTGGATAGTGCGTGTCATTTCAATACACTTTTAAATTCACTTATTTTTTTCAAATGTGCTTTGTTCTCTTATTGAAAAAGAATACGCACATATTATCTTACACGAGTGGGAGCTGGCTGCTGATTGGGGCCTGCACACATTTGTCTCTTGTGATTGGCTAACTAGATGTATTCAGCTAAATGTAGCCACTAATCAGCAAGCGCTACTTAGTTACTGAACCAAAAATGGGCTTGGCTCCTAAGCTTACATTCCTGTTTTACAAATAAAGATACCAAGATAATGAAGAAAAAATTATAATAGGAGTAAATAAGAAAGTTGCTTAAAATTCCACGCTCTATCTAAATCATGAAAAAAATAGTTTGGGTTTCATATCCCTTTAATATGTCAGCTGCAGAAATGGTTTACTAGAGGATACCAGCGTATGTTGGCACCTCACTAGCACTTCTGCTAAAAATGAAGGGAAGATCTCTACAGTGCAGCTGACGCATTTCAGAACCATACATTCGAGAATCCTCCCACACATTCAAATAGCTGCCCACAGCAGGACCTGAGTTTGTTGGGAAGTTGCCTGTTTCATACAAAATGTTTTGTTCCACTAAATATGACCCCTTTGGAAATATTGTTTTGTCTTCTATGGCTTCTGCTTGGCTCAGAGATACAGGCAAGAAACGTGATTACAGTGCACAGAAGCGCTAACTGCCTGAAACAAAGGAGATTAAATGCTGACGCCATTACTTTCACTTTACAACAATAAGGGTTTGCACACCGCCACTACCCAAAGGAACACAAACGCGTTTTATCTGCGCTCCAAACAGACTCTTATATGTAACATATTTATTGTGACACACCAATGAGAATCAGATCTCTATTTCAGACTAATAACTATTTGTCCCTAGGTTTAACCATTTCATCATGCTTCTAGATATACAGCCATCTTAAAGGGATAGAAAGGTCACAATTTAAATGTGCATTTTAGTTTAAAATAGAATAGTTTTTTTTTTTTGCAATATGCCTCCATTACCAAAAAATGCTTCAAAGAATAATTATTACTGTTTTTAGTGGTATACGCACATGTGCTGTGAGGGCCCATGCACCAGAATTCATACACCACACCTTCTTAGATAGTTAGCGGGGACTTGTATGACACAAATTAAAGGGATATGAAACCCACATGTTTTCTTTTGTGATTCAGATAGATCATATCATTTTTAAAAAGTTTCCAATTTACTTCTATTAACAAATCTGCTTTGTTCCCACGTGTTGAAGAAATACCTAGGTAGGCTGGAGCACTACATGGTAGGAAATAGTGCTGCCCTTTAGTGTTCTTGCAAATGGATAACATTCTTGCAACACTGCTGCCATATACTGCTCCAGAATTGGGCCGGCTCCTAAGCATACATCCCTGCATTCAACAAAAGATACTAAGTGAATGAAAAAAATATGATAATAGAACTCAATTAGAATGTTGTTTAAAATCGCATGATCTGTCTGAATCATGAAAGAAAAATGTTGGGTTTCATATCCCTTTAAGTCTTCACAAACACCACCGCCAGCTTTCTGAGCTTTGATACTTGTGCACGGGTCCTCACAGCATATGTGCGTATGCCACTGAAAAATAATAATTTTTACTAGAAGCATTTTTGCTATTGAAAGTATTTTGCAAAATGTTTCTACTTAAAATAGAAATGTACCCATGCGCGTTTCACTGTTCATCTTTTTATCCCTTTAACTAGACTTCAGCACATAATACTGCTTTTGGTTGTTCTGGGGGTATTAAGGTGTATTTTTATAAGATTTTATTAACATCTAAAGTCAGACATTTGGTTTACTTCCTGTAGAGAATATAATGATCTACATCATTGTTTGCCAAAGTATGTTAAGAAGCCTTTAGGCAATTGTTCTCTAGAGTGTTTTGTTTGTGTTTGTTGCAAATAAAGCTGGTTCAGGTGTGTCATGGTCACCAGGGCACTGTGATGTGTAACATGACCTCAGAGGGACTGACATCTGTGTTGTCCTCTTCACTGTGTCATTGTCATCTCTGCTGCCTCTGCATATCCTGTACTGTGTGTGCTGATCTGTACAGTGCTCTGCACCTCCTTGTATTGCCCACTGCATATCCTTGTACTGTGTGTGCTGATCTGTACAGCTCTGTGCACCTCCTTGTATTGCCCCTGCATATCCTTGTACTGTGTGTGCTGATCTGTACAGCGCTCTGCACCTCCTAGTATTGCCCCTGCATATCCTTGTACTGTGTGTGCTGATCTGTACAGCTCTGTGCACCTCCTTGTATTGCCCCTGCATATCCTTGTACTGTGTGTGCTGATCTGTACAGCTCTGTGCACCTCCTTGTATTGCCCCTGCATATCCTTGTACTGTGTGTGCTGATCTGTACAGCTCTCTGCACCTCCTTGTATTGCCCCTGCATATCCTTGTACTGTGTGTGCTGATCTGTACAGCGCTCTGCACCTCCTTGTATTGCCCCTGCATATCCTTGTGCTGATCTGTACAGCTCTGTGCACCTCCTTGTATTGCCCCTGCATATCCTTGTACTGTGTGTGCTGATCTGTACAGCTCTGTGCACCTCCTTGTATTGCCCTTGCATATCCTTGTACTGTGTGTGCTGATCTGTACAGCGCTCTGCACCTCCTTGTATTGCCCCTGCATATCCTTGTACTGTGTGTGCTGATCTGTACAGCTCTCTGCACCTCCTTGTATTGCCCCTGCATATCCTTGTACTGTGTGTGCTGATCTGTACAGCTCTCTGCATCTCCTTGTATTGCCCCTGCATATCCTTGTACTGTGTGTGCTAATCTGTACAGCTCTCTGCACCTCCTTGTATTGCCCCTGCATATTCTAGTACTGTGTGTGCTGATCTGTACAGCTCTCTGCACCTCCTTGTATTGCCCCTGCATATCCTTGTACTGTGTGTGCTGATCTGTACAGCTCTCTGCACCTCCTTGTATTGCCCCTGCATATCCCTGTACTGTGTGTGCTGATCTGTATAGCGCTGTGCACCTCCTTGTATTGCCCCTGCATATCCTTGTACTGTGTGTGCTGATCTGTACAGCTCTCTGCACCTCCTTGTATTGCCCCTGCATATCCTTGTACTGTGTGTGCTGATCTGTACAGCTCTCTGCACCTCCTTGTATTGCCCACTGCATATCCTTGTACTGTGTGTGCTGATCTGTACAGCTCTGTGCACCTCCTTGTATTGCCCACTGCATATCCTTGTACTGTGTGTGCTGATCTGTACAGCTCTGTGCACCTCCTTGTATTGCCCACTGCATATCCTTGTACTGTGTGTGCTGATCTGTACAGCTCTGTGCACCTCCTTATATTGCCCCTGCATATTCTTGTACTGTGTGTGCTGATCTGTACAGCTCTGTGCACCTCCTTGTATTGCCCACTGCATATCCTTGTACTGTGTGTGCTGATCTGTGCACCTCCTTATATTGCCCCTGCATATCCTTGTACTGTGTGTGCTGATCTGTGCACCTCCTTATATTGCCCCTGCATATTCTTGTACTGTGTGTGCTGATCTGTACAGCTCTGTGCACCTCCTTGTATTGCCCACTGCATATCCTTGTACTGTGTGTGCTGATCTGTACAGCGCTCTGCACCTCCTTGTATTGCCCCTGCATATCCTTGTACTGTGTGTGCTGATCTGTACAGCTCTGTGCACCTCCTTATATTGCCCCTGCATATTCTTGTACTGTGTGTGCTGATCTGTACAGCTCTTTGCACCTCCTTGTATTGCCCACTGCACACCTCATATTGCCAACTCTATACTGTATGTCATGACACTGCCATCTTTACTGTCCCCACTTTCCATCTGTACTGATCCCTTGCACAGAGAGAGATATTGTAGTTATCAGATGTTTTGTTGTAGTGTCAATTTGAACCTTTCTGTGATTATAATATCACCAGATTAGAAAGAAGACAAAATGTTCCCAAGTTTCTACTCTGTTTACAAAACAAATAATCTACGTGTGCGCCCTGACCCTGGCCCGTCTACTCACAGAGCTGCGTTTATCCTTTATGTGCAAAACACCATGTTCTATAGTGTTGTTAATGTAGCACTGACATGCACTGCAGTATCGGTGCTGAGCTGTGATATTAATGTAGCACTGACATGCACTGCAGTATCGGTGCTGAGCTGTGATATTAATGTAGCACTGACATGCACTGCAGTCAGTGCTGAGCTGTGATATTAATGTAGCACTGACATGCACTGCAGTATCGGTGCTGAACTGTCATATTAAGGTAGCACTGACATGCACTGCAGTATCGGTGCTGAGCTGTGATATTAATGTAGCACTGACATGCACTGCAGTATCGGTGCTGAACTGTCATATTAAGGTAGCACTGACATGCACTGCAGTATCGGTGCTGAGCTGTGATATTAATGTAGCACTGACATGCACTGCAGTATCGGTGCTGAGCTGTGATATTAATGTAGCACTGACATGCACTGCAGTATCGGTGATGAGCTGTGATATTAATGTAGCACTGACATGCACTGCAGTATCGGTGCTGAGCTGTGATATTAATGTAGCACTGACATGCACTGCAGTATCGGTGCTGAGCTGTGATATTAATGTAGCACTGACATGCACTGCAGTATCGGTGCTGAGCTGTGATATTAATGTAGCACTGACATGCACTGCAGTATCGGTGCTGAGCTGTGATATTAATGTAGCACTGACATGCACTGCAGTATCGGTGCTGAGCTGTGTTATTAATGTAGCACTGACATGCACTGTAGTATCGGTGCTGAGCTGTGATATTAATGTAGCACTGACATGCACTGCAGTATCGGTGCTGAGCTGTGATATTAATGTAGCACTGACATGCACTGCAGTATCGGTGCTGAGCTGTGATATTAATGTAGCACTGACATGCACTGCAGTATCGGTGCTGAGCTGTGATATTAATGTAGCACTGACATGCACTGCAGTATCGGTGCTGAGCTGTGATATTAATGTAGCACTGACATGCACTGCAGTATCGGTGCTGAGCTGTGATATTAATGTAGCACTGACATGCACTGCAGTATCGGTGCTGAGCTGTGATATTAATGTAGCACTGACATGCACTGTAGTATCGGTGCTGAGCTGTGATATTAATGTAGCACTGACATGCACTGCAGTATCGGTGCTGAGCTGTGATATTAATGTAGCACTGACATGCACTGCAGTATCGGTGCTGAACTGTCATATTAAGGTAGCACTGACATGCACTGCAGTATCGGTGCTGAGCTGTGATATTAATGTAGCACTGACATGCACTGCAGTATCGGTGCTGAGCTGTGATATTAATGTAGCACTGACATGCACTGAAGTATCGGTGCTGAGCTGTGATATTAATGTAGCACTGACATGCACTGCAGTATCGGTGCTGAGCTGTGATATTAATGTAGCACTGACATGCACTGCAGTATCGGTGCTGAGCTGTGATATTAATGTAGCACTGACATGCACTGTAGTATCGGCTTTACACAGACGAGTTCTGAGCTGCAATATTGCTGTAGTACCTGGTGCTAAACTGCTGTACATAGTGCAGTGCTGGGCTGTGATATTATTATTATTATCGGTTATTTGTAGAATGCCAACATGTGATATTACTGTAGTACCTGGTGCTAAACTGCTGTATTAAGCAGTGCTGGGCTGTGATATTACTGTAGTACGTGGTGCTAAACTGCTGTACATAGCGCAGTGCTGGGCTGTGATATTACTGTTGTACCTGGTGCTAAACTGCTGTACATAGCGCAGTGCTGGGCTGTGATATTACTGTAGTACCTGGTGCTAAACTGCTGTACATAATGCAGTGCTGGGCTGTGATATTACTGTAGTACCTGATGCTAAACTGCTGTTTATAGCGCAGTGCTGGGCTGTGATATTACTGTAGTACCTAGTGCTAAACTGCTGTATTAAGCAGTGCTGGGCTGTGATATTACTGTAGTACGTGGTGCTAAACTGCTTTACATAGCGTAGTGCTGGGATGTGATATTACTGTAGTACCTTATGCTAAACTGCTGTTTATAGCGCAGTGCTGGGCTGTGATATTACTGTAGTACCTGGTGCTAAACTGCTGTATTAAGCAGTGCTGGGCTGTGATATTACTGTAGTACGTGGTGCTAAACTGCTGTACATAGCGCAGTGCTGGGCTGTGATATTACTGTAGTACGTGGTGCTAAACTGCTGTACATAGCGCAGTGCTGGGATGTGATATTACTGTAGTACATGGTGCTAAACTGCTGTACATAACACAGTGCTGGGCTGTGATATTACTGTAGTACGTGGTGCTAAACTGCTGTTTATAGCGCAGTGCTGGGCTGTGATATTACTGTAGTACCTGGTGCTAAACTGCTGTATTAAGCAGTGCTGGGCTGTGATATTACTGTAGTACGTGGTGCTAAACTGCTTTACATAGCGCAGTGCTGGGATGTGATATTACTGTAGTACCTTATGCTAAACTGCTGTTTATAGCGCAGTGCTGGGCTGTGATATTACTGTAGTACCTGGTGCTAAACTGCTGTATTAAGCAGTGCTGGGCTGTGATATTACTGTAGTACCTGGTGCTAAACTGCTGTACATAGCGCAGTGCTGGGCTGTGATATTACTGTAGTACCTGGTGCTAAACTGCTGTATTAAGCAGTGCTGGGCTGTGATATTACTGTAGTACCTGGTGCTAAACTGCTGTACATAGCGCAGTGCTGGGCTGTGATATTACTGTAGTACCTGGTGCTAAACTGCTGTACATAGCGCAGTGCTGGGATGTGATATTACTGTAGTACCTGGTGCTAAACTGCTGTATTAAGCAGTGCTGGGCTGTGATATTACTGTAGTACCTGGTGCTAAACTGCTGTATTAAGCAGTGCTGGGCTGTGATATTACTGTAGTACCTGGTGCTAAACTGCTGTACATAGCGCAGTGCTGGGCTGTGATATTACTGTAGTACCTGGTGCTAAACTGCTGTATTAAGCAGTGCTGGGCTGTGATATTACTGTAGTACGTGGTGCTAAACTGCTGTACATAGCGCAGTGCTGGGCTGTGATATTACTGTAGTACCTGGTGCTAAACTGCTGTACATAGCGCAGTGCTGGGATGTGATATTACTGTAGTACCTGGTGCTAAACTGCTGTATTAAGCAGTGCTGGGCTGTGATATTACTGTAGTACCTGGTGCTAAACTGCTGTATTAAGCAGTGCTGGGCTGTGATATTACTGTAGTACGTGGTGCTAAACTGCTGTACATAGCGCAGTGCTGGGCTGTGATATTACTGTAGTACCTGGTGCTAAACTGCTGTACATAGCGCAGTGCTGGGCTGTGATATTACTGTAGTACCTGGTGCTAAACTGCTGTATTAAGCAGTGCTGGGCTGTGATATTACTGTAGTACCTTATGCTAAACTGCTGTTTATAGCGCAGTGCTGGGCTGTGATATTACTGTAGTACCTGGTGCTAAACTGCTGTACATAGCGCAGTGCTGGGCTGTGATATTACTGTAGTACCTGGTGCTAAACTGCTGTACATAGGGCAGTGCTGGGATGTGATATTACTGTAGTACCCAGTACTAAACGTCTCACTACCATTGCTGTGGGTGTTGGCAGCACTCGGTACACATGGCGTCTTGTTAATGTTTGACAGCTCTTGCAAGTTACAGGAAGAGTTTATTTCTATGACTGGATACGAAGATAAAACCGGCACACAAAGACCTTATTCATCTCTAACGCCACAGTAATGTCATTGTGAGGAGGACACAGAATTACAGGGGACATGTGTCATCACGGCCGGCTCTAGCGAGAATAATGATGCAAAGTAGTAAAGTTTTACAGACTGAGAAGTCCTTGGTTATGCACTCAGAGCTGCCATTTTGTCAGGTGCACGTAACTTCCTGCTGAAAGTGAAGGAACTATCAGCTCTGTAGGTGACCATGTTAAAATGCAAACAAATTGATTTATCGAAACTCTGCACAGTAAATGACTAAATGTTTTGGTAACGCCAATGGTGGAATTCCAAAATCTTAGCAACAGGTTTCTAGAAAACAAAACCTTTACACTTTCTTCATTTTAGGAACGGGTTCAGAACCGGTTGAATACCACCACTGGTAGCGTCTCATTAAAGGGATTCAGGTTTTCTATACTGCATCTAAAGCAAATTACAAACTTTTTTTTTTTCTTTCACACAAAATTTGTTAGTTCTGTCAAATGATGATGAAATTAGCATAAAATATGTTGTTGAAACTATTGAGCATACTGAGGTAGGCTCAGGAGCGTGCATGTATCTTGAGCACAATATATATAACATTGTTACAAACTCTTCTGCCATATCGCGTTCAAGACACTTGCACACATGGTAATATAATTTTGAATAACATTCCCCTTTAAAAACAACTTCCTCTTAATACTCATATGCTAAATGACTAGAAAGTGATGCAGTATAACTGTAAAAAGTTGACGGAAAATATCACCTGAGCATCTCTATGTAGAAAAAGAAGATATTTTACCTCAAAATTTCTTCAGAGTAAGTGCTATGTAAACAGTTATACTTCAGTTGCTGTCCAGCTGCAAGTTGAGAAAAAAAAAGAAAAAGAAAAAAACCATAGCCAATCAGCATCAGCAGTGCTGAGGTAATGCTTTACCTTTGCTGTAATCTCATGAGATTTCATAGGACTTACTTAAACTGAATAGGAAAATAACATAACTGTGCCTGCACAAGCCAGATGCACGCTCCCTAGCAAGTCCTGGGACAAGCATTCTGACTGGCTGCTTAAAGTCTCTTTACAGTGGGGTGAGAATACTTATGAAATTTGAGGTAAAATATTTTCCTTTTTTACATAGAAGATGTTCAGGTGATATTGTCTAGTCGGCTTTTTACAGCTATGCTGCATCAGTTTCATGTGCTTCAATATTTGGGGATCACGTCCCATTAAAAAATAAACACCCCAAAAAACAACTTATTGTGTCCTTTTTATAAACGGCATAAGAACATAATCTTCACTTTTAAAGGGACAAGGAAGTGCTGTGATAATGTTAACAAGTCATGTTGTTACATCAAACATAGATATAGAAACCATTTCTAAAATCACATACACAACTCGGTTTTCTCCCCAGGAACTATAGAATATGCACACCACCCAACTAAAATGTAATATTAACCTAAAATTAAGCTAATATTAAGTATTTTGCTTCTTGTCTGTAGCACAAATTTATCATTAATTCAATTTATGTTAAATTAAGCTATCCAAAGCACAGAGGAATTGCATAAGTAACATTTATAATTAACAGAAAATGTTATAATATTTCAAAGTATTGCGCAGCTCTACATCTGAATACTTTATAATGCCACACAACATGGCTGGCACATTTGTGGAGAACACTGCATATATTAATTTATATATAAAACTTTTTACACTAAATGTCAGAAGACATTGCCGCACTTTACACAATACATTAAAAATGGAGTGCACAAAAGTGTTAGTTGCTAGGCATATTACTTGTGAAGCCCTGGTGTAACACTTTTTCCCTTAATGGGTAAGGAGAGGGGGTATTCAAAATTCCGTTGCATTAGAGCGTGATTTATATATATATAATGATGTCAAAAACATTTCAGTGACGTCGATTTGCATTTGGCATTTATTTCTCAGGATGGTATAACCAGGGGTTTGTTTGGAAGTGACTAAGTATTCACAGTGGCTGCTTTGGCAGACGAGCTTCGTTCTCGTCATTATCAGTTACACACGGATCATACCTGAAGTTAATAATCTGAATTCCTCCCTCAGGCAGGCTGACTCACATGTTACTGCATGTGTGATTTAACCCCTGAGCTGCCTGCTAATCATTACAACATACAGCACTGCTTCTTCCAGACTAGACCGTAAGGTTAAAAATTATACACAGCACCAAAAATCGTATTGTGGGCATTTGTCATATACATAATATAGAAAAGGGGAGAAATAGCGTGTGACAAATGACCCTAAAAATAGCACATTTATATAAATTATATACTGTATTAAGAACCACATCAGGATATCACTGACTCAGATGTTATAGTTCTGCTGCTGAACTTCTCCACAGCAAATGCCACAATTATATTGATTCTCCTATTTGGCTCTTTGTGAGAGATTAGTACCTTCCCTTGCCTAGGATTGTACCCCTTATAAGTGGCAACATTTGCCTGACACTGCACTATGGTAACTACACCTTTAACTAGCTCCTCCCCTTGTCTGACAGTGTGCTACCTGTGACATTAGCTCCTCCCCTTGTCTGGCAGTGTGCTACCTGTGACATTAGCTCCTCCCTTTGACAGTGTGCTACCTGTGACATTAGCTCCTCCCCTTGTCTGACAGTGTGCTACCTGTAACATTTGCTGCTCCCCTTGTCTGACAGTGTGCTACCTGTGACATTAGCTCCTCCCCTTGACTGGCAGTGTGCAACCTTTGCTCTTTGCCTTCTCTGGCAGCTTGCCAACTGTAATATTAGCTCATCCAATTGTCTGACAAAGCATCGCCTATGATATTAGCTTTATCCCTTGCCTGGCATTGTCACCTCTTCTTGCGGGATGACACCCCTCTTGCACTGCAGCTTGTCATCTGTGACATTAATAGCACCTCCCTTGGCCGGCTGGTTGCTATCTGTAGCTTTATCCAACAAGGTAGGAACCTTGAAATAATGTTAAATAACAAAACAAATAACCCAACTTGGCTTAATAGAGCTATTAAAGCAATTTATTACAGAAATTAAATGGGGAGAAACCTTGTTCGTGTGTCAGAATGTTCATTTCTGTCCCAAACAAAAAACATTGTAATTAGAGGTTTTAGCTGATTCTTTATAGAAGTTTTAAAATAAAAGGGGTATTAATACAAATATTAAAGGGACATGAAACACATTTTTTTCCTGGCAACATTTGCCTGACACTGCACTATGGTGACTACACCTTTAACTAGCTCCTCCCCTTGTCTGACAGTGTGCTACCTGTGACATTAGCTCCTCCCCTTGTCTGACAGTGTGCTACCTGTGACATTAGCTCCTCCCCTTGTCTGACAGTGTGCTACCTGTGACATTAGCTCCTCCCCTTGTCTGACAGTGTGCTACCTGTGACATTAGCTCCTCCCCTTGTCTGACAGTGTGCTACCTATGACATTAGCTCCTCCCCTTGTCTGACAGTGTGCTACCTATGACATTAGCTCCTCCCCTTGTCTGACAGTGTGCTACCTGTGACATTAGCTCCTCCCCTTGTCTGACAGTGTGCTACCTGTGACATTAGCTCCTCCCCTTGTCTGACAGTGTGCTACCTGTGACATTAGCTCCTCCCCTTGTCTGACAGTGTGCTACCTGTGACATTAGCTCCTCCCCTTGTCTGACAGTGTGCTACCTGTGACATTAGCTCCTCCCCTTGTCTGACAGTGTGCTACCTATGACATTAGCTCCTCCCCTTGTCTGACAGTGATGATTCAGATAAAGCATGGAATGTTAAACAACTTTTTTACTTATATTATCCATTTTTTTTCCATTCTCTTGGTATCTTTCGTTGAAAACATGGATGTATGCTTAGGAACTTGCACGTGTCTGGAGAACTATATGGCAGCAGTTTTGCCAGAATATTATCCATTAGCAAGAGCACTAGAGGGCAGCACTATTTCCTGCTACGTAGTGCTCCAGATGCTTACCTAGCTATCTCTTTAACAAAGAATACTATGAGAACAAAGCAAATTTATTAATAGAAGTAAATTTGAAACTTATTATTTTGCATACTCTTTATTAATCACAAAATAATATTTTTGGGGTCTCATATCCCTTTAAGATGTATGGCGTAATGGGCGTTAATGATGCTAGGCTTGAGTCAGAGTTGGCCATGAAAGTGCATCTGAGTATGGTTTGGATTCCACTCCATCAGGACCCCGTGCAAAAACATTGTGTGTAGGAAGTGTGGGTGAATTTATGTTTGGTTTTCAAAGCTGTTCCGGTTGATTGGAAAAGCTGCCATTTGAATTACAAATGAATAGCTTGCTTCTGATATACTGAAAGCACATTTAGTTTTGTTTTGTTTTGTTGTTATCATTATTGTTTTGTATAAACCACTCTGACTCAGCAATGCTCTTCAAATAACAAATACATAAAAAAAAAACAGCTTGGATTTAAAAATGATATAACTGCAAAATAAATGTTAAAATCACCGGTATACCTTATATTACCTTGGTATGCTTTTCAACAAAGTATGTCAAGGGAACAAAGTCAATTAGATAATAAAAGTAAATTGGAATGCCCTAGCTTATTCTTGAATGTTTAATTTTGAAGTCCAATCGCACTTAGTTTAAACTTCAAATGAGTAGTAGATTTTATTTTTTTCTGACAAATTTCAGTGATGTCAATTTCCACTCCCCCTATATCATGTGACAGCCATCAGCCAATCACAAATGCATATATGTATATTCTGTGAATTCTTGCACATGCTCAGTAGGAGCAAAGTGTAAATATAAAAAGAGAAGCTAATTGCAAAGTTGTTTAAAATCGTATGCTCTATCTGAATCATGAAAGTTTAATTTTGATTTGAGTGTCCCTTTAAATAGGGTGAACAGGAGGAAGTTTATGACGGTATCCTATAAAAATGTTGTGAATGGAACATTGTGATTTGAGATTTCACAATCATAATTGTGCAATTTGTCAAGTGTTGCACTTACAATAGTATGAATGTTACAGGGTCAGGGTAAGGTTACAGAGACAATCTATGGCAAATCAGTGCATTTACAGTAACAATTAACAGAAGCAAAAAAAAAAAAAAATCTGCAGAGAAAACTTTAACTGTTAAAGGGACATTTTACTGAAACCCACACAAGCAATTGACCCATTTTGTTCATCGTTTTAACCCTGCAACATGCTGCAGTGAATTTGAGTTCTGGGGTTTTGATTCTGACAGCTGGAACTAAGATAATAGTTTACAGAATTTAAAGGGAAAGTCAAAATTAAACTTGCATAATTCTGACAGAGCATGTTATTTTAAGGCACGTTGTAAATTCACTTCTATTTTCAAATGTGCTTCGTCCTCTTGGTATCCCTTGTTGAAAATGAATATGCACATATCCTACTCTAGTGTGAGCTAGCTGCTTATTGGTGCCTGCACACATTTGTCTATTGTGATTGGCTACCTAAATGTGTTCAGCTAGCTGCCAGTAGTTCAATGCTGGGTCTTCAGCAAAGGATACCAAGAAAACAAAGCAAATTTGATAATAAAGGTAAATTGGAAAGTTATTTAAAATTGTATGTTCTATTCAAATCATGATAATATTTTGGGGTTTACTGTCCCTTTTTAATTGTATTTTTTTTCCCTGAAATAGGACTGAGTCAAGAGTCTTTAGAGACAGTAAACACATTGTAGTTACAAGGTTTATCTGCAGTCTTTCAACAAATTAACATAGGTTTGAATGCACGAATGCTGCAAGTGTTTTTCAGTAGCTAATCAGGACTGGAGTTAGGGCTGCCACCTATGCCAGGTTTTCCTGGATACTTATGAGTTATACATGCTGCAGGGTGTGCAGAGGGGAACATGAATTTCAACCCTCTACAGCACAAATAGTGACACGGAACATCCCTATTCATGTTCCTCTCTGCACACCCTGCAACATGTGTAACTCATAAGTGTCCAGGAAACCACTTATACAAGGAAACTAGGCAAGTAATGGCCATTATGAACACAAAATGTTGTTTTGCAGTTGGGTTATTTGATAGTCTTTGCTAAAGCCAGTTGGAAATAGATATGTTGCATGGTTAGGCTTGTGAATCCTGTCATGTGCTTGTCCAGTTGTCAGAATTGGGAAAACAGGGACACTAAACTTTCATGATTCAGGAAGAGCATACAGGCTTAATTTTGTACTTCTGTTATTAAATCTCTTTAACTTCTTAACTTCAACCTTTTAGTCCCGATGTTGATATAACTAGTAAGCCAATCAGGAGCTGGCATACATGCGTACACGTGTATTATAGATTAGAAAATAAAGTATTGCAGTAAATATAAGTTACAGTATATCGTTTTGTATATGCAAGGTAACATGTTTTAATGGTAAGCACCTTCAGATATTTTTTGCCCCCTTTTCATGTAATTTAGCTCTGAAAATGTTGTCTTTTCTAATTCCCCGAATTGAAAAAGCACCCTGCAGACCTCTCAAGACTAACCCTGCTACGTATCTGTCTCTAATTGACTTCAACAGATAACTGCTTCAAAACATTGCACTATATACTAATATAATGGCCGTGGTTAGTTAGCCTTGTCAGCTGCAGACTGAAGCCTGGATTGGCTTGCCGTAGTGGGTGGAGTTTGGCTGTTGAAAATCAACTGCAAGATTTGTCTGAAAAATGTTTAGATATGTTATGCTGTAGCAAGGCTGCAGAAGTGTAATTACAAGATGTTTACTCTGTCCCTTTTAATAGAGGCTGCAAAAGTGTAATTACAAGGTGTTTACTCTGTCCTTTTAATAGAGGCAGCAGAAGAGTAATTACAAGGTGTTTACTCTGTCCCTTTAATAGAGGCTGCAGAAGTGTAATTACCAGGTGTTTACTCTGTCCCTTTAATAGAGGCAGCAGTGTAATTACCATGTGTTTACTCTGTCCCTTTAATAGAGGCAGCAGAAGTGTAATTACCAGGTGTTTACTCTGTCTCTTTAATAGAGGCAGCAGAAGTGTAATTACCAGGTGTTTACTCTGTCCCTTTAAGAGAAGCAGCAGAAGTTGACACATGCAAATCTCTCAGAATCCCCTCCTGCTGCTTTCTGTTTGCAGTCAGTTTATTATGTGCTATTATTGATATAAACTTCCCCATGCTGAGGTTACGTTGTTATTCGCCTCAGGCTCACACCCCGTCCCTCCTGACATAACCCTTAATATTATGGTATATTTATAGTACATATCAGCAATTAAATGCTTAACCCTTTTCCACTGGGACTTATTTGTCTACATTGGAACAAAGTTCCAATGTAAACAAATAAGTAAAAATTTAAATCATGCAATTGTTCACGTGATTTCAATGATGCAATTGAGTCAGGGACGAGTGCTATGACGCTAGGCACGCCCTCCATCCCGCGATCCCATTTAGGAAGCTTCTATGGTTTCAGAATAGCCAAACAGCTAGGACGTCCCATGCTCTCCTAACGGCGCTAAAGCCCAGCATAGTTAGGACAGAATGGAACGTCCTAAGGAAGTGAAAAAAAACCTACAAAATAAATGTTTCCTTCTTAATATGAGAAGAGTCCATGGCTTCATTCATTACTTGTGGGAATACAGAACCTGGCCATCAGGAGGAGGCAAAGACACCCCAGCCAAAGGCTTAAATACCACCTCCCCCACTTCCCTCATATCCCAGTCATTCTTTGCCTTTCGTCACAGGAGGTTGGCAGTGAAGTGTCAGAAGATATGGAGTAGTTCCTTATGGAGGATAGTACCCTTCGGAATGGGACTGAAGTTTTAAGTAGTCTTGTCAGCCTCTCAGTGAGAGAATTAACAAATTTTAGGGTCTGGAGAAGCAGGGAGAGTCTTTTTTTGCGAACCCATCCAGACTCGTATTAACAGCTCCTAAGCAATCAGTGTTGACGAGTTTCACTCCCTTCTTCTATCCCTCAAGTTCATGTCAGGAGAGATGCTACAAGACTGTCAAACTTGAGAGGCTGTGTACCTGTTCCACGGTAGAGATTCCGGTAAGATCGTTTCATTTTTATACACATATGATAACGCTAGAAGACTGGGTCACAGTGTGAGTCCTTTTATCTGTATGGAATCAAGGGTTAATATCTCCGGATGGGGATTATTGAATAGGGGGGGATTTATCGCATAATTTACTTTATGTTTTATGCTGCGACATGTGTGAGATGAGGCTCAGGCAGCTATTGGAACGTACAGGTTTCTACTTTCGTTTTTGGTTAGCTGCGCAACCTGTTAGGTTTGGCGTGCTTTTTGCTGTAGCAGGGGAGGTCCTGCATGGAACACCACGTAACCGGGTGTGGTCACACTGATTTCCTATTTCCTATTTCCTGACCATGCGGTTTACCAGAGACAAAGCGGTTTCTCTGTGGGGCCTGGGTCATAGGAGGTAGTGAGTGCCTCAGCCATTGGGGGCATAAAGGTGCCATTTATCTTTTTCTATAGTCCATCTTTCAAGTGCAAGCTATGGAGGACTTTGATATGTTGGAGGGTACGTTATATCCACCTGCTCAATTATATTCCACATTCTTTGATAGTCATTTTATCCAAGAAAACAAATATGTTTAGTACCACTGAGCCGTACACCTCTGAGGAGTCTCTGTCCCGTGAGGTGCGTTCCCTGCTGTCATCTCCTATTACACATGCAGCTTCCCATTGTACTGCTAATTCTCCTCCTTGAGGGGCCCTTTTACTGCCAGACTTTACTGAACAGCTACAAACGGCAGTGTCTGCGGCCTTCAGAGCTTTACCAAGCGAAAAGGTCAAATACTGCTATCCCTCCCAGGGGTCATCTACTAACTTATTGCACTTATCTGATACCAGACTATCTAATGATAAGGATGCCTCTGATACTTCAGAGGATGCTCTTTCTGGGTCGGAATCTGCTGCCGCTAAGCCTCTAGCTGCGGAGGAACCAGACTTTAGATTTAGGATTGAACACTTACGCTTTTTATTAAAGGAAGTTTTGGCTACTTTAGAGGTTCCGGAACAAAAATTACCTGAGGAACCTTGTATTCCTAAACTAGATAAGGTCTACGAGGACTGGGTTGTACCACAGACTTTCCCGGTTCCCGTAAAGATGGCAAATATTATTAAGAATGAATGGGAAAGACTCAGTTCCTCCTTTTCCCCTTCTTCTTCCTTTAAGAAATTATTTCTGGTTCTGGACTCTCAATTAGAGTTGTGGGGTTCCGTCCCTAAGGTGGATGGCGCAATCTCCACGCTTGCTAAATTCACTACCATCCCGCTTGAGGATAGTTCCTCGTTCAAAGAGCCCATGGATAAGAAGCTAGAAACTCTGTTGAGAAAGATGTTTCAGCACACGGATATTTATTTCAACCGTTGCTACAGTGACTGGAGCCGCCACCTATTGGTCTATTTATCTGAATTGATCAAGGTGGAAGGTCCCCTTGACACGATCCAGGAAAGAATTAAGACCTTGAGAGTGGCTAATTCTTTTATTTGTGATGCAAATATGCAGATTATTCGCCTGAATGCCAAGGTGTCAGGTTTTTCAGTACTAGCACGTAGGGCACTCTGACTGAAGTCTTCGTCTGCGGACATGACTTCAAAGTCTAGACTTCTTTCCCTGCCATTTAAGGGGAAGATTCTTTTTGGTCCAGGCCTGGACTCAATCATAGTCATGGTCACTGGAGGCAAGGGTGCCTTTTTACTGCAGGATAAGAAGAACAAACCTAAGGGACAAGGTCCTAATTTTCATTCCTTTCGTTCAGATAAACTCCAACGGCAGCAGCCCTCCGCGAAGCCTGATTAGCCCAAGGAAATTTTGAGAACAACTCAGTCTTGGAATAAATCCAAGCAGAACAAGAAGGCCGCTGAGTCAAAGTCGGCATGATGGGGCGGGCCCCGATCAGTCTTTGGACTGTGTGGCGGGCAGACTATCTCTCTTTTTGGAGGCTTGGCTGGGGGACGTCCAAGACCCTTGAGTCCTGGAGGTCATTGCTCAGGGGCACAAGATAGGTTTCAGATCTCATCCACCCAGGGGCAGATTCCTCTTGTAAAACCTGTCTTCAAGGCCAGAAAAACGAGAGGCCTTTCAAGGGTGCGTGAGGGATATCTCCTCCCTGGGAGTAATTGTACCAGTACCTCTAGTAGAAAGAGGTCTGGGATACTACTCAAACCTTTTTGTGGTCCCAAAGAAGGAGGGAACTTTTTGCCCGATTCTGGACCTAAAGTGATTAAACAAGTTCCTGTCGGTCCCCTCGTTCAAGATGGAGACGATAAGGTCCATTCTGCCCTTAGTTCAGGAACGGCAGTTAATGACTATGATAGACTTGAAGGATGCTTACCTTCACGTTCCAATCCACAAGGAACACTTCAAGTTCCTGAGATTTGCGTTCCTGGACCAGCACTTCCAGTTTGTTGCACTTCCATTTGGTCTAGCTACTGCCCCAAGAGTCTTTACGAAGGTTCTGGGGGCTTTGCTTGCAGTGGCAAGAACCATGAGGGATAGCAGTGGCGCCATATTTAGACAATATCCTGGTTCAGGCACTATCCTGTCGGCTGGCAGAGGACCATTCAAAAGCTCTTCTATTTCTTCTTCGATCTCATGGATGGAAGATAAACTTAGAAAGAGTTCTCTTTTTCCCAGTACCAGGGTGGAATTCCTGGGTACAATAATAGATTCCATATCCATGAAGATATTTCTTACAGACCAGAGACGTTACAAGCTAACTTCCAATTGTCTTGCCCTACACACCTCCTTAAGGCCCTCTGTGGCCTGGTGTATGGAGGTAATTGGACTCATGGTGTCCAGCATAGACATCATGCTATTTGCCAGGTTTCATCTCAGGCCTCTTCAGCTGTGCATGCTGAGCCAGTGGAATCATGACCACTCGGATCTGTTACAACAGATTTCTCTGGACAACCGGTCGAGAGAATCGCTCTCTTGGTGGCTCTGTCCAGATCACCTGTCCCAGGGGACATCCTTCTTGAGATCATCCTAGGAGATTGTGACTATGGACACAAGTCTATCAGAATGGGGAGCTGTTTGGGGTGCCAGGAAGGCACAAAGCCTGTGGACTCGAGAAAAATATCTCCTCCCGATCAACATGTTGGAGCTTCGAGC
>NC_069501.1:1255094705-1255099705 GCF_027579735.1 Bombina bombina | reverse complement strand
AGTATAGTCAGGTGATCACTGTGGTAGCAGTATAGTCAGGTGATCACTGTGGTAGCAGTATAGTCAGGTGATCACTGTGGTAACAGTATAGTCAGGTGATCACTGTGGTAACAGTATAGTCAGGTGATCACTGTGGTAACAGTATAGTCAGGTGATCACTGTGGTAGCAGTATAGTTAGGTGATCACTGTGGTAACAGTATAGTCAGGTGATCACTGTGGTAACAGTATAGTCATGTGATCACTGTGGTAACAGTATAGTCAGGTGATCACTGTGGTAACAGTATATTCAGGTGATCACTGTGGTAACAGTATAGTCAGGTGATCACTGTGGTAACAGTATAGTCATGTGATCACTGTGGTAACAGTATAGTCAGGTGATCACTATGGTAACAGTATAGTCAGATAATCACTGTGGTAGCAGTATAGTTAGGTGATCACTGTGGTAACAGTATAGTCAGGTGATCACTGTGGTAACAGTATAGTCATGTGATCACTGTGGTAACAGTATAGTCAGGTGATCACTGTGGTAACAGTATATTCAGGTGATCACTGTGGTAACAGTATAGTCAGGTGATCACTGTGGTAACAGTATAGTCAGGTGATCACTGTGGTAGCAGTATAGTCAGGTGATCACTGTGGTAACAGTATAGTCAGGTGATCACTGTGGTAACAGTATAGTCAGGTGATCACTGTGGTAACAGTATAGTCAGGTGATCACTGTGGTAACAGTATAGTCAGGTGATCACTGTGGTAACAGTATAGTCAGGTGATCACTGTGGTAACAGTATAGTCAGGTGATCACTGTAGTAACAGTATAGTCAGGTGATCACTGTAGTATTAGTATAGTCAGGTGATCACTGTGGTAACAGTATAGTCAGGTGATCACTGTAGTAACAGTATAGTCAGGTGATCAGTGTAGTAACAGTATAGTTAGGTGATCACTGTAGTAACAATATAGTTAGGTGATCAGTGTAGTAACAGTATAGTCATGTGATCACTGTGGTAACAGTATAGTTAGGTGATCACTGTAGTAACAGTATAGTTAGGTGATCAGTGTAGTAACAGTATAGTTAGGTGATCAGTGTAGTAACAGTATAGTTAGGTGATCACTGTAGTAACAGTATAGTTAGGTGATCACTGTAGTAACAGTATAGTCAGGTGATCACTGTAGTAACAGTATAGTTAGGTGATCACTGTAGTAACAGTATAGTCATGTGATCACTGTGGTAACAATATAGTCAGGTGATCACTGTAGTAACAGTATAGTTAGGTGATCACTGTAGTAACAGTATAGTCATGTGATCACTGTGGTAACAATATAGTCAGGTGATCACTGTAGTAACAGTATAGTTAGGTGATCACTGTAGTAACAGTATAGTTAGGTGATCACTGTAGTAACAGTATAGTCATGTGATCACTGTGGTAACAGTATAGTCAGGTGATCACTGTAGTAACAGTATAGTTAGGTGATCACTGTAGTAACAGTATAGTTAGGTGATCACTGTGGTAACAATATAGTCAGGTGATCACTGTAGTAACAGTATAGTTAGGTGATCACTGTAGTAACAGTATAGTCATGTGATCACTGTAGTAACAGTATAGTCAGGTGATCACTGTAGTAACAGTATAGTCATGTGATCACTGTAGTAACAGTATAGTCATGTGATCACTGTGGTAACAATATAGTCAGGTGATCACTGTAGTAACAGTATAGTTAGGTGATCACTGTAGTAACAGTATAGTTAGGTGATCACTGTAGTAACAGTATATTCAGGTGATCACTGTGGTAACAGTATAGTCAGGTGATCACTGTAGTAACAGTATAGTCAGGTGATCACTGTAGTAACAGTATAGTCATGTGATCACTGTGGTAACAGTATAGTCAGGTGATCACTGTGGTAACAGTATAGTCAGGTGATCACTGTGGTAGCAGTATAGTCAGGTGATCACTGTGGTAGCAGTATAGTCAGGTGATCACTGTGGTAGCAGTATAGTCAGGTGATCACTGTGGTAGCAGTATAGTCAGGTGATCACTGTGGTAACAGTAAACACCTTGCAAGAAAAAAAAGTGCTTTTATTTCTGTATTGCACAATGAGGCCTCTCTAATCTCTATTATTACGGCCCAAAGCCTGTATGGGCCCCTATTTTACATATGGCTACACTTCATGACAATTTAGTAAGGTGATCACAGTAACAGCAGTGGCCACTGGGCCATTCTCAATATTATTACTAAAATCTACACAAAAATTATACACCTCATTTTTATTTTTTTTACAGTTTTGCGGCAGCTTTCTCAGATGCCATGAAATATAAATAAAATTATGGTATATTGTGAATCTGCTGGGCCTGCTGAAAAAACCCCAATATATTATTTGTGTGGGTATTTACTGAAATTTTACTTAGAATAGGGTTAAATGTAGATAGCATCTGGGGTGATATAAAGGCTTAGCATCGAAAGGGTTATAATCTCTATCCCAAAGGCAGAACTTTTTTTCACTTTCTGCAATGAGATTTTTATTTTTGTAAAAAAAAAATTCTGCAGGTAGTTTTAAAATAAAATTTAATTTTAAAGTAGGCAGTTACAATAAAACACCAGTTTAATTGCAATGTGTTGATTAACTAGAGAGTAAATACAGCTTTAAAGTGAAGGTCAATTTTGACTAATTAGAGCCCGGTTTTTCATAACCCTATTAAAAACAAGGGCACTTTAATTCATCAAAATTGACATTTCAAGCGTTTTCTTCAAAAACGTACCTTTTAATCCTAAAAATGCCGCTGCAGCGCTCCCTCTGCCCGTCGCAAACCCTCTTCGCTGGTCTAAAATGACGAACCCGGCTTCATCCAATTACGGCGTTCCCTCAGGCCATGATCCCCCCCCCCCCGGGGGGAATGCTGTGATTGGAGGAAGCCGGATTAGTCATTTCTGACATAAGCAGAGTTTTCCAACAGCTGGGGGGAATCGATGGAGCAGCTTTCAGGATTAAAAGGTAAGTTTTTGAAGAAAATGCTTGAAATGTCAATTTTGATGAATTAAAGTGCCCTTGTTTTTAATAGGGTTATTAAAAACCGGGCACTTAGTCATCAAAATTGAACTTCACTTTAAACTTTTATAAAAAGGACAGCAGTTGACTGTGAAAAACTTTCAAAATGCTCTGAGCTTAGAGGCGGTTTTCAACGGTTTAGAAATCAGTTTGAGCCTCCCTAGGTTTAGCTTTTCAAAAATACCACCAAGGGAACAAAGCAAATTTAATGATAAGTCAGTTGGAAAGTTGTTTAAAATTGCATGCCCTATCTGAATCATGACAGTTTTATTTGGACTAGACTGTCCCTTTAATAGGCTACATATTAATTATATCTTATCTAGAGCACAGAGGAAATAATCAGTTCACCCATCAGCTGATCAGTTCACCTGTGCTCTAGTTAAGATATAATGAATATGTGGCCTATTAAGGGTCCTGAGACTGGAGTTGGGAAACACTGCATTAGACCGTTCTCTTCAAACAGCACTTTGATCTGGATGCACTGTTTTGAGGAAAACTTACACAATGCAACATGAGCACAGCGCTGTTTGAAGATAACAGTTTAATGTGGAGCAGTGCTGCAAAGTGAAAGCGCTAACAGTTCCTGCATGTGTCCTGTTCATTTTGCAGACATGATGCATTTTCTGCGATGACATCTTTGATCACAGCATGTTCTGCCTTTGGGATCTCGATTATACAGAACATACTCACCCTAGGTGCTGCCCCGGGTTTCTTGGTCCCACCTGGTGCAATTCTAGTCAGCCCTGCTGGGGGGTGTATATTTAGGTTGGTTGCACATGATAAATATTTACTCATTTTGAAGATTCTTTACATAAATGTATATTGTTTACGTCTTCATAACAAAAATATTGAGATTTTTTTTACTAGCATTACAACTGGAAAACATTTAAATATGGCCCCTTCTCAAAACAGGTTTGGCAACCCTAAATTAGACTTCAAGGCAATGTGCTTTGTACGAATAAGTTATGAATGAATTGGTTGAGTTATTTTTGTGGGCGCGAGATGACCTCCTGTATGTTGACATGTTTACAAGGGTTGTAATTGGCTTTATAAATAACACACACCTAGATTACATGTTTGTGTGTTCGTTTTTTAACACTGAAAAAATTGTATTTTCAGCGTTAAAACAGCACCGCAGCCATTACAAGTCTTGTCGTTATAGGTGTACCGCAAGCCTTTTAGCCTGTAATGCAACGTCAGTACCACACTCGTAAAAATGACGTTTTTTAATGGGATTTCCATAGCGCCGGTATTAAGAGTTTTGCGGTGAGGCTAAAAAGAGAGCCTTACAGCCTAAAAACACAAGATCAGTATCGCCATCTAAAGTCAGTAGTTATGAGTTTTACGCTACAAAGCTGTAACATAAAACTCATAACTAAACTGCTACAAAGTACACTTAACACCCATAAACTACCTATTAACCCCTAAACCGAGGCCTTCCCGCATCGCAAACACTAAATTAAATTTATTAACCCCTAATTTGCCGCTCCTGATATCGCCACCACTAATAAAATTTATTAACCACTATTCCACCGCTCCCTGACATTGTCACCACTATACTAAAGTTATTACCCCCTAAACCACCACCCTTCCGCATTGCAAACACTATTTAAATATTATTAACCCCTAATCTGCCGTCCGCCCACATCGCCCCACTATACTAAAGTTATTAAGCCCTACACCGCCACCACTATAATAAACCTATTAACCGCTAAACCGAAAGCCCCCCACATCGCAAAAATTTAAACTAGTAACCCCTAAACCTAACCCCAACGTAACCCTAACATCCCCTAAATGTAACATAATTAAAATATAGCTAAATTAAACTTACAATTATTAACTAAATAATACCTTTAAAACTAAATACTTACCTGTGAAATAAAACATAAGCTAGCTACAATATAACTAATAGTTATATTGTAGCTAGCTTAGGTTTTATTTTTATTTCACAGGTAAG
>NC_069501.1:1255077205-1255079705 GCF_027579735.1 Bombina bombina | reverse complement strand
ACCCCCTGATGGCGGCCCTGTGTGTGTGTATATATGTGTGTGTGTGTTATATATATTTATATATATATGTGTGTGTGTGTGTGTTATATATATTTATATATATATGTGTGTGTGTGTGTTATATATATTTATATATATATATGTGTGTGTGTGTGTTATATATATTTATATATATATATATATATGTGTGTGTGTGTGTGTGTTATATATATTTATATATATATATGTGTGTGTGTGTGTTATATATATTTATATATATATGTGTGTGTGTGTGTTATATATATTTATATATATATGTGTGTGTGTGTGTTATATATATTTATATATATATGTGTGTGTTATATATATTTATATATATATGTGTGTGTGTGTGTTATATATATTTATATATATATGTGTGTGTGTGTGTTATATATATTTATATATATATATATATATGTGTGTGTGTGTGTGTTATATATATTTATATATATATGTGTGTGTGTGTGTTATATATATTTATATATATGTGTGTGTGTTATATATATGTGTGTGTGTGTATATGTAAATGTGTGTGTGCGCATATATATATATATATATATATATATATATATATATATATATATATATATATATATATAAATAAATTGGATAGAGTATGAGATTTGAATCAGCTTTCCACTTTACTTCTATTATTAAATTTACTTAGTTTTGTTGATATCCTTTGTTAAATAGTAATCCTAGGTCTGCTCAGGAACGTGTCTTTAGCCATCTGGCAACAGTGTTTGCAGCATTGTTTATTGTAGTGTTATACAATGTTGCAAACACTGCTGCAATAGACCAATAAAGACACATGTATGCTCATAAGCTCCTATCAGCCTACTTTTACTCTTTTACAAGGGATGCCAAGAGAACAAAGCAAATTTGATCATAAAAGTAAATTGGAAAGTTGTTTATAATTGCATGCCCTATCTGAATCATGAACGTTTAATTTAGACTTTACTGTCCCTTTTTAAAGGAACATTCGTATAGTTCAGCCAATAATGCTATTGGTAATTAGTAATGCTAATAAGGACAGGTAATTGTTTAGCAATATAATGTTGCTTTAATTAACTTACAAACATTTTTTGTAAGATTCACATTACTGTAAATTGAAATCAAGTGGATATTTTTGATCAGAAAGGGAATGTTCAGACAAGGTGTGTCTATGTCTTAGTAAAAGTTATTTAAAAGCTGAAGAACCACAAATGAAACAGCTGCGAGGTGTCATGCTTGATACGAACCTCGTGCATCTTTAGACAGACATCTGTATAATGTGCTAAAAAAAGAATCCGGTCAATTGTAAAGGAAACTAACTGGTGTAAATATTAGGCTAATCCAGCAGATATATGAAAGGTAGCCCCTTGGTATTCAAGGGGTTAACACCTTTCCCTGCCCTTTAGATTTGCGCATTGTTTCTATCCTCAAGGCCATTAGCTGTTGAAACGTTCAGGCCAGTGGCTGTTGAAACAGATTGGGATCTAGTTTGTTGGTTTTATTTGAAAATATAATTTTGTTCACTTTCAAATATCGCATAACTTGTTTATATAGTGTGAAAATGAACAAAATTCTGGTTATGCCCTGCTAAGACCTGCTAAATATGCTACAGTGGGGCAAAAAAGTATTTAGTCAGCCACCAATTGTGCAAGTTCTCCCACTTAAGAAGATGAGAGAGGCCTGTAATTTTCATCATATGTATACCTCAACTATGAGAGATCACATTGTCTGATTTGGAAATAATTTATTTGCATATTATGGTGGAAAATAAGTATTTGGTCAATATCAAAAGTTCATCTCAATACTTTGTTATATATCCTTTTGTTGGCAATGACAGAGGTCAAACCTTTTCTATAAGTCTTCACAAGGTTGTCGCACACTGTTGCTGGTATGTTGGCCCATTCCTGCATGCAGATCTCTTCTAGAGCAGTGATGTTTTGGGGCTGTTGCTGAGCAACACATACTTTCAACTCCCTCCAAAGGTTTTCTATGGGGTTGAGATCTGGAGACTGGCTAGGCCACTCCAGGACCTTGAAATGCTTCTTACGAAGCCACTCCTTCATTGCCCGGGCGGTGTGTTTGGGATCATTGTCATGCTGAAAGACCCAGCCACGTTTCATCTTCAATGCCCTTGCTGATGGAAGGAGGTTTGCACTCAAAATCTCACGATTACATGGCCCCATTCATTCTTTCATGTACACGGATCAGTCGTCCTGTTCCCTTTGGCAGAGAAACAGCCCCAAAGCATGATGTTGCCACCCCCATGCTTCACAGTAGGTATGGTGTTCTTTGGTTGCAACTCAGCATTCTCTCTCCTCCAAACATGACAAGTTGTGTTTCTACCAAACAGTTCTACTTTGGTTTCATCTGACCATATGACATTCTCCCAATCCACTTCTGGATCATCCAAATGCTCTCTAGCATACTTCAGACGGGCCCGGACATGTACTGGCTTAAGCAGGGGGACACGTCTGGCCACTGCAGG
>NC_069501.1:1254860213-1254938009 GCF_027579735.1 Bombina bombina | reverse complement strand
GAAGCAGCTGATGTAGAATGGCGACTTAGGTGGATGAGTCTAGCTGAAGCTTTCATGATAGATTTGAGGGGGTAGAGGTGTTGTGCTTGGCAAGCCATTTAGAAAGTAGATTGCAGTAGTCAATGCGGGACAAAATGAGGGAATGAATGATTATTTTTGTAGTTTCTTTTGTACGGAAAGGTCACATTCTGTAGATGTTGCGTGGAGGGCAGGATTTGGTGAACGCTTTAATATGTGGAGTGAATGTGAGTTCAGAGTCAAGTATCACCCCAAGACAGTGGATCGGGTGATGTGTTGAGAATAGTCTCCAACTGTAGAGACATGTCACGTGTTGGATGTCTCGCAGAGGGGGTAATAAGAATCAGCTCAGTTTTAGACAGATTCAGTTGGAGGTAGTGCGAGGACATCCAAGAGGAAACTGCAGAGAGACAGTTGGTAATTTGGTTGAGTAAAGGGGAGAGATATCAGGAGAGGAAAGATAGATTTGGGTATCATCAGCAGTTTGTACTCACCAATAACGTAAGTGTTACGAAACAGAAACCGTTTTTGGTTTCAGTGAGCGCACTGTCTGCGCTGTGTAGGAACACTTCAAATAGGGCCCCCTGCCGTAGAAAGTGCCTAGAGTGGCGATGTTTTGCTGACGTAGTGATCCTCATTTATCCTATGGGAGACACATCGCCACCCGCCGTAACTTCACCCCCTTTTATTCGAATATATCGACAGACCGTCAGACTGCAAGAACTATGACGCCAAAAAGGCAGTTTCTCGTCGGTCTGTCGATGCTTTGTTTATGAATACTACTACACTCACACTGACAGCTTCTCACTCACACACTTGGGTCAGTTACACTCACACTGACAGCTTCTCACTCTCACATCACTCACACTGACAGCTCTTCAGTCAGTTACACTCACTGACAGCTTCTCACTCACACATTGGATCAGTTACTCACACAGCTTCTCACCACAGGGTCGTTCACTCACACTGACAGCTTCTCACTCACACACGGTCAGTTACACTCACTGACAGCTTCTCACTCACACACTTGGGTCAGTTACACTCACACTGACAGCTTCTCACTCACACACTTGGGTCAGTTACACTCACACTGACAGCTTCTCACTCACACACTTGGGTCAGTTACACTCACACTGACAGCTTTCACTCACCACTTGGGTCAGTTACACTCACACTGACAGCTTCTCACTCACACACTTGGGTCAGTTACACTCACACTGACAGCTTCTCACTCACACACTTGGGTCAGCTATCACACTGACAGTTTCTCACTCACACACTTGGGTCAGTTACACTCACTGACAGCTTCTCACTCACACACTTGGGTCAGTTACACTCACTGACAGCTTCTCACTCACACACTTGGGTCAGTACACTCACTGACAGCTTCTCACTCACACACTTGGGTCAGTTACACTCACACTGACAGTTTCTCACTCACACACTTGGGTCAGTTACACTCACACTGACAGCTTCTCACTCACACACTTGGATCAGTTACACTCACTGACAGCTTCTCACTCACACACTTGGGTCAGTTACACTCACTGACAGCTTCTCACTCACCACACTTGGGTCAGTTACACTTACTGACAGCTTCTCACTCACACACTTGGGTCAGTTACACTCACTGACAGCTTCTCACTCACACACTTGGATCAGTTACACTCACTGACAGCTTCTCACTCACACACTTGGGTCAGCTGCACTCACACTGATAGCTCTCACTCACACACTTGGGTCAGCTGCACTCACTGACAGCTTCTCACTCACACACTTGGATCAGTTACACTCACTGACGCTTCTCACTCACACACTTGGGCTAGTACTCTCACACTGACAGCTTCTCACTCACACACTTGGGAGTTACACTCACACTGACAGCTTCTCACTCACACACTTGGCTAGTTACACTCACACTGACAGCTTCTCACTCACACACTTGGTCAGTTACACTCACACTGACAGCTTCTCACTCACACACTTGGGTCAGTTACACTCACACTGACAGCTTCTCACTCACACACTTGGATCAGTTACACTCACACTGACAGCTTCTCACACACTGTCAGTTTACACTCACACTGACAGCTTCTCACTCACACACTTGGGTCAGTTACACTCACACTGATAGCTTCTCACTCACACACTTGGGTCAGTTACACTCACACTGACAGCTTCTCACTCACACACTTGGGTCAGTTACACTCACACTGACAGCTTCTCACTCACACACTTGGGCTAGTTACACTCACACTGACAGCTTCTCACTCACACACTTGGGTCAGTTACACTCACACTGACAGCTTCTCACTCACACACTTGGGTCAGTTACACTCACACTGACAGCTTCTCACTCACACACTTGGGTCAGCTGCACTCACAACTGACAGCTTCTCACTCACACACTTGGGTCAGTTACACTCACACTGACAGCTTCTCACTCACACACTTGGGACAGCTACACTCACACTGACAGCTTCTCACTCACACACTTGGGACAGCTGCACTCACACTGATAGCTTCTCACTCACACACTTGGGTCAGTTACACTCACACTGACAGCTTCTCACTCACACACTTGGACAGCTGCACTCACACTGACAACTTCTCACTCACACACTTGGGACAGCTGCACTCACACTGATAGCTTCTCACTCACACACTTGGGTCAGTTACACTCACACTGACAGCTTCTCACTCACACACTTGGGTCAGTTACACTCACACTGACAGCTTCTCACTCACACACTTGGGTAGTTACACTCACACTGACAGCTTCTCACTCACACACTTGGGTCAGCTGCACTCACACTGACAGCTTCTCACTCACACACTTGGGTCAGTTACACACTCACAGCTTCTCACTCACACACTTGGGTCAGTTACACTCACACTGACAGCTTCTCACTCACACACTTGGGTCAGTTACACTCACACTGATAGCTTCTCACTCACACACTTGGATCAGTTACACTCACATGACAGCTTCTCACTCACACACTTGGGTAGTTACACTCACACTGATAGCTTCTCACTCACACACTTGGATCAGTTACACTCACTGACAGCTTCTCACTCACACACTTGGGTCAGTTACACTCACACTCACAGCTTCTCACTCACACACTTGGGTCAGTTACACTCACACTGACAGTTTCTCACTCACACACTTGGTCAGTTACACTCACACTGACAGCTTCTCACTCACACACTTGGGTCAGTTACACTCACTGACAGCTTCTCACTCACACACTTGGGTCAGTTACACACTCACACTGACAGCTTCTCACTCACACACTTGGGTCAGTTACACTCACACTGACAGCTTCTCACTCACACACTTGGGTCAGTTACACTCACACTGACAGCTTCTCATTCACACACTTGGGTCAGTTACACTCACTGACAGCTTCTCACTCACACACTTGGGTCAGTTACACACTCACACTGACAGATTCTCACTCACACACTTGGGTCAGTTACACTCACACTGACAGCTTCTCACTCACACACTTGGGTCAGTTACACTCACACTGACAGCTTCTCACTCACACACTTGGGTCAGTTACACTCACTGACAGCTTCTCACTCACACACTTGGGCTAGTTACACTCACTGACAGCTTCTCACTCACACACTTGGGTCAGTTACACTCACACTGACAGCTTCTCACTCACACGCTTGGGCTAGTTACACTCACTGACAGCTTCTCACTCACACACTTGGGTCAGCTGCACTCACACTGACAGCTTCTCACTCACACACTTGGGTCAGTTACACTCACACTGACAGCTTCTCACTCACACACTTGGGCGAGTTACACTCACACTGATAGCTTCTCACTCACACACTTGGGTCAGTTACACTCACACTGACAGCTTCTCACTCACACACTTGGGTCAGTTACACTCACACTGATAGCTTCTCACTCACACACTTGGGTCAGTTACACTCACACTGATAGCTTCTCACTCACACACTTGGATCAGTTACACTCACACTGACAGCTTCTCACTCACACACTTGGGTCAGTTACACTCACACTGATAGCTTCTCACTCACACACTTGGATCAGTTACACTCACTGACAGCTTCTCACTCACACACTTGGGTCAGTTACACTCACACTCACAGCTTCTCACTCACACACTTGGGTCAGTTACACTCACACTGACAGCTTCTCACTCACACACTTGGGTCAGTTACACTCACACTGACAGCTTCTCACTCACACATTGGGTCAGTTACACTCACTGACAGCTTCTCACTCACACACTTGGGTCAGTTACACTCACACTGACAGCTTCTCACTCACACACTTGGGTCAGTTACACTCACACTGACAGCTTGTCACTCACACACTTGGGTCAGTTACACTCACTGACAGCTTCTCACTCACACACTTGGGTAGTTACACTCACTGACAGCTTCTCACTCACACACTTGGGTCAGTTACACTCACACTGACAGCTTCTCACTCACACTTGGGTCAGTTACACTCACTGACAGCTTCTCACTCACACACTTGGGTCAGTTGCACTCACACTGACAGCTTCTCACTCACACACTTGGGTCAGTTACACTCACACTGACAGCTTCTCACTCACACACTTGGGTAGTTACACTCACACTGACAGCTTCTCACTCACACACTTGGGTCAGTTACACTCACACTGACAGCTTCTCACTCACACACTTGGGTCAGTTACACTCACACTGACAGCTTCTCACTCACACACTTGGGAGTTACACTCACACTGATAGCTTCTCACTCACACACTTGGGTCAGTTACACTCACACTGACAGCTTCTCACTCACACACTTGGGTCAGTTACACTCACACTGACAGCTTCTCACTCACACACTTGGGTCAGTTACACTCACACTGACAGCTTCTCACTCACACACTTGGGTAGTTACACTCACACTGACAGCTTCTCACTCACACACTTGGATCAGTTACACTCACACTGACAGCTTCTCACTCACACACTTGGGTCAGTTACACTCACACTGACAGCTTCTCACTCACACACTTGGGTCAGTTACACTCACACTGACAGCTTCTCACTCACACACTTGGGTCAGTTACACTCACACTGACAGCTTCTCACTCACACACTTGGATCAGTTACACTCACACTGACAGCTTCTCACTCACACACTTGGGTCAGTTACACTCACACTGACAGCTTCTCACTCACACACTTGGGTCAGTTACACTCACACTGACAGCTTCTCACTCACACACTTGGGTCAGTTACACTCACACTGACAGCTTCTCACTCACACACTTGGGTCAGTTACACTCACACTGACAGCTTCTCACTCACACACTTGGGTCAGTTACACTCACACTGACAGCTTCTCACTCACACACTTGGGTCAGTTACACTCACTGACAGCTTCTCACTCACACACTTGGGTCAGTTACACTCACACTGACAGCTCTCACTCACACACTTGGGTCAGTTACACTCACTGACAGCTTCTCACTCACACACTTGGGTCAGTTACACTCACACTGACAGCTTCTCACTCACACACTTGGGTCAGTTACACTCACTGACAGCTTCTCACTCACACACTTGGGTCAGTTACACTCACACTGACAGCTTCTCACTCACACACTTGGGTCAGTTACACTCACTGACAGCTTCTCACTCACACACTTGGGTCAGTTACACACTCACAGCTCTCACTCACACACTTGGGTCAGTTACACTCACACTGACAGCTTCTCACTCACACACTTGGGTCAGTTACACTCACACTGACAGCTTCTCACTCACACACTTGGGTCAGTTACACTCACACTGATAGCTTCTCACTCACACACTTGGGTCAGCACTCACACTGACAGCTTCTCACTCACACACTTGGGTCAGTTACACTCACACTGACAGCTTCTCACTCACACACTTGGGTCAGTTACACTCACACTGACAGCTTCTCACTCACACACTTGGGTCAGTTACACTCACACTGATAGCTTCTCACTCACACACTTGGGTCAGTTACACTCACACTGATAGCTTCTCACTCACACACTTGGGTCAGTTACACTCACACTGACAGCTTCTCACTCACACACTTGGGTCAGTTGCACTCACACTGACAGCTTCTCACTCACACACTTGGGTCAGTTACACTCACACTGACAGCTTCTCACTCACACACTTGGGTCAGTTACACTCACACTGACAGCTTCTCACTCACACACTTGGGTCAGTTACACTCACACTGACAGCTTCTCACTCACACACTTGGGTCAGTTACACTCACACTGACAGCTTCTCACTCACACACTTGGGTCAGTTACACTCACACTGACAGCTTCTCACTCACACACTTGGGTCAGTTACACTCACACTGATAGCTTCTCACTCACACACTTGGGTCAGTTACACTCACACTGACAGCTTCTCACTCACACACTTGGGTCAGTTACACTCACTGACAGCTTCTCACTCACACACTTGGGTCAGTTACACTCACTGACAGCTTCTCACTCACACACTTGGGTCAGTTACACTCACACTGACAGCTTCTCACTCACACACTTGGGTCAGTTACACTCACTGACAGCTTCTCACTCACACACTTGGGTCAGTTACACTCACTGACAGCTTCTCACTCACACACTTGGGACAGTTACACTCACTGACAGCTTCTCACTCACACACTTGGGACAGTTACACTCACTGACAGCTTCTCACTCACACACTTGGGACAGTTACACTCACTGACAGCTTCTCACTCACACACTTGGGACAGTTACACTCACACTGACAGCTTCTCACTCACACACTTGGGTCAGCTGCACTCACACTGACAACTTCTCACTCACACACTTAGGACAGCTGCACTCACACTGACAGCTTCTCACTCACACACTTGGGTCAGTTACACTCACACTGACAGCTTCTCACTCACACACTTGGGTCAGTTACACTCACATTGACAGCTTCTCACTCACACACTTGGGTCAGTTACACTCACACTGACAGCTTCTCACTCACACACTTGGGTCAGTTACACTCACACTGACAGCTTCTCACTCACACACTTGGGTAGTTACACTCACATGACAGCTTCTCACTCACACACTTGGGTCAGTTACACTCACACTGACAGCTTCTCACTCACACACTTGGGTCAGTTGCACTCACACTGACAGCTTCTCACTCACACACTTGGGTCAGCTGCACTCACACTGATAGCTTCTCACTCACACACTTGGGACAGCTGCACTCACACTGACAGCTTCTCACTCACACACTTGGGACAGCTGCACTCACACTGACAGCTTCTCACACACACTTGGGTCAGTTACACTCACACTGACAGCTTCTCACTCACACACTTGGGTCAGTTACACTCACACTGACAGCTGCACTCACACTGACAGCCCCTCACTCACACACTTGGGTCAGTTGCACTCACACTGACAGCCTCACTCACACACTTGGGACAGCTGCACTCACACTGATAGCTTCTCACTCATACACTTGGGACAGCTGCACTCACACTGATAGCTTCTCACTCACACACTTGGGTCAGTTGCACTCACACTGACAGCTTCTCACTCACACACTTGGGTCAGCTGCACTCACACTGATAGCTTCTCACTCACACACTTGGGTCAGTTACACTCACACTGACAGCTTCTCACTCACACACTTGGGTCAGTTACACTCACACTGACAGCTTCTCACTCACACACTTGGGTCAGTTACACTCACACTGACAGCTTCTCACTCACACACTTGGGACAGTTACACTCACTGACAGCTTCTCACTCACACACTTGGGTCAGTTACACTCACTGACAGCTTCTCACTCACACACTTGGGTCAGTTACACTCACTGACAGCTTCTCACTCACACACTTGGGTCAGTTACACTCACACTGACAGCTCTCACTCACACACTTGGGTCAGTTACACTCACTGACAGCTTCTCACTCACACACTTGGGTCAGTTACACTCACACTGACAGCTTCTCACTCACACACTTGGGTCAGTTACACTCACACTGACAGCTTCTCACTCACACACTTGGGTCAGCTGCACTCACACTGACAGCTTCTCACTCACACACTTGGGTCAGTTACACTCACTGACAGCTCTCACTCACACACTTGGGTAGTTACACTCACACTGACAGCTTCTCACTCACACACTTGGGTCAGTTACACTCACTGACAGCTTCTCACTCACACACTTGGGTCAGTTACACTCACACTGACAGCTTCTCACTCACACACTTGGGTCAGTTACACTCACTGACAGCTTCTCACTCACACACTTGGGTCAGTTACACTCACTGACAGCTTCTCACTCACACACTTGGGTCAGTTACACTCACTGACAGCTTCTCACTCACACACTTGGGTCAGTTACACTCACTGACAGCTTCTCACTCACACACTTGGGTCAGTTACACTCACTGACAGCTTCTCACTCACACACTTGGGTCAGTTACACTCACACTGACAGCTTCTCACTCACACACTTGGGTCAGTTACACTCACTGACAGCTTCTCACTCACACACTTGGGTCAGTTACACTCACACTGACAGCTCTCACTCACACACTTGGGCTAGTTACACTCACACTGACAGCTCTCACTCACACACTTGGGTCAGTTACACTCACACTGACAGCTCTCACTCACACACTTGGGTCAGTTACACTCACACTGACAGCTCTCACTCACACACTTGGGTCAGTTACACTCACACTGACAGCTTCTCTCACACACTTGGGTCAGTTACACTCACACTGATAGCTTCTCACTCACACACTTGGGTCAGTTACACTCACTGACAGCTTCTCACTCACACACTTGGGTCAGTTACACTCACACTGACAGCTTCTCACTCACACACTTGGGTCAGTTACACTAACACTGACAGCTCTCACTCACACACGGGTCAGTTACACTCACACTGACAGCTTCTCATCACACACTTGGGTCAGTTACACTCACACTGACAGCTTCTCACTCACACACTTGGGACAGCTGCACTCACTGACAGCTTCTCACTCACACACTTGGGTCAGTTACACTCACACTGACAGCTTCTCACTCACACACTTGGGTCAGTTACACTCACTGACAGCTTCTCACTCACACACTTGGGTCAGTTACACTCACTGACAGCTCTCACTCACACACTTGGATCAGTTACACACTCACACTGACAGCTTCTCACTCACACACTTGGGTCAGTTACACTCACTGACAGCTTCTCACTCACACACTTGGGTCAGTTACACTCACTGACAGCTTCTCACTCACACACTTGGGTCAGTTACACTCACAGACAGCTCTCACTCACACACTTGGGTCAGTTACACTCACACTGACAGCTTCTCACTCACACACTTGGGTCAGTTACACTCACACTGACAGCTCTCACTCACACACTTGGGTCAGTTACACTCACACTGACAGCTCTCACTCACACACTTGGGTCAGTTACACTCACTGACAGCTTCTCACTCACACACTTGGGTCAGTTACACTCACTGACAGCTTCTCACTCACACACTTGGGTCAGTTACACTCACTGACAGCTTCTCACTCACACACTTGGGTCAGCTACACTCACACTGACAGCTTCTCACTCACACACTTGGGTCAGTTACACTCACACTGACAGCTTCTCACTCACACACTTGGGTCAGTTACACTCACACTGACAGCTTCTCACTCACACACTTGGGTCAGTTACACTCACTGACAGCTTCTCACTCACACACTTGGGTCAGTTACACTCACACTGACAGCTTCTCACTCACACACTTGGGTCAGTTACACTCACACTGACAGCTTCTCACTCACACACTTGGATCAGTTACACTCACACTGACAGCTTCTCACTCACACACTTGGGTCAGTTACACTCACTGACAGCTCTCACTCACACACTTGGGTCAGTTACACTCACACTGACAGCTTCTCACTCACACACTTGGATCAGTTACACTCACACTGACAGCTTCTCACTCACACTGACAGTCTCACTCACACTTGGGTCAGTTACACTCACTGACAGCTTCTCACTCACACACTTGGGTCAGTTACACTCACTGACAGCTTCTCACTCACACACTTGGGTCAGTTACACTCACTGATACAGCTTCTCACTCACACACTTGGGTCAGTTACACTCACTGACAGCTTCTCACTCACACACTTGGGTCAGTTACACTCACTGACAGCTTCTCACTCACACACTTGGGTCAGTTACACTCACTGACAGCTTCTCACTCACACACTTGGGTCAGTTACACTCACTGACAGCTTCTCACTCACACACTTGGGTCAGCTGCACACACTGACAGCTTCTCACTCACACACTTGGGTCAGTTACACTCACACTGACAGCTTCTCACTCACACACTTGGGTAGTTACACTCACACTGACAGCTTCTCACTCACACACTTGGGTCAGTTACACTCACACTGACAGCTTCTCACTCACACACTTGGGTCAGTTACACTCACTCACACACTTGGGTCAGTTACACTCACTGACAGCTTCTCACTCACACACTTGGGTCAGCTGCACTCACACTGACAGCTTCTCACTCACACACTTGGGTCAGTTACACTCACACTGACAGCTTCTCACTCACACACTTGGGTCAGCTGCACTCCACTGATAGCTTCTCACTCACACACTTGGGTCAGTTACACTCACACTGACAGCTTCTCACTCACACACTTGGGTCAGTTACACTCACACTGATAGCTTCTCACTCACACACTTGGGTCAGTTACATCACACTGACAGCTTCTCACTCACACACTTGGGTCAGTTACACTCACACTGACAGCTTCTCACTCACACACTTGGGTCAGCTGCACTCACACTGACAGCTTCTCACTCACACACTTGGGTCAGCTGCACTCACACTGACAGCTTCTCACTCACACACTTGGGTCAGTTGCACTCACACTGACAGCTTCTCACTCACACACTTGGATCAGTTCACTCACACTGACAGCTTCTCACTCACACACTTGGGTCAGTTGCACTCACACTGATAGCTTCTCACTCACACACTTGGGTCAGTTACACTCACACAGCTTCTCACTCACACACTTGGATCAGTTGCACTCACACTGACAGCTTCTCACTCACACACTTGGGCTAGTTACACTCACTGATAGCTTCTCACTCACACACTTGGGTCAGTTACACTCACACTGACAGCTCACTCACACACTTGGGTCAGTTGCACTCACACTGACAGCTTCTCACTCACACACTTGGGTCAGTTACACTCACACTGACAGCTTCTCACTCACACACTTGGGTCAGCTGCACACACTGATAGCTTCTCACTCACACACTTGGGTCAGTTACACTCACACTGACAGCTTCTCACTCACACACTTGGGACAGCTGCACTCACACTGATAGCTTCTCACTCACACACTTGGGTCAGTTACACTCACACAGACAGCTTCTCACTCACACACTTGGGTCAGCTGCACTCACTGACAGCTTCTCACTCACACACTTGGGTCAGTTACACTCACTGACAGCTTCTCACTCACACACTTGGGTCAGTTACACTCACACTGACAGCTTCTCACTCACACACTTGGGTCAGTTACACTCACTGACAGCTTCTCACTCACACACTTGGGTCAGTTACACTCACACTGACAGCTTCTCACTCACACACTTGGGTCAGTTACACTCATACTGACAGCTTCTCACTCACACACTTGGGTCAGTTACACTCACACTGACAGCTTCTCACTCACACACTTGGGTCAGCTGCACTCACACTGATAGCTTCTCACTCACACACTTGGGTCAGTTACACTCACTGACAGCTTCTCACTCACACACTTGGGTCAGTTACACTCACACTGACAGCTTCTCACTCACACACTTGGGTCAGTTACACTCACACTGACAGCTTCTCACTCACACACTTGGGTCAGTTACACTCACACTGACAGCTTCTCACTCACACACTTGGGTCAGCTGCACTCACACTGACAGCTTCTCACTCACACACTTGGGTCAGTTACACACTCACAGCTTCTCACTCACACACTTGGGTCAGTTACACTCACACTGACAGCTTCTCACTCACACACTTGGGTCAGTTACACTCACACTGACAGCTTCTCACTCACACACTTGGGCTAGTTACACTCACACTGATAGCTTCTCACTCACACACTTGGGTCAGTTACACTCACACTGACAGCTTCTCACTCACACACTTGGGTCAGTTACACTCACACTGATAGCTTCTCACTGACACACTTGGGTCAGTTACACTCACTGACAGCTTCTCACTCACACACTTGGGTCAGTTACACTGACACTGACAGCTTCTCACTCACACACTTGGATCAGTTACACTCACTGACAGCTCTCACTCACACACTTGGGTCAGTTACACTCACAGCTTCTCACTCACACACTTGGGTCAGCTGCACTCACACTGATAGCTTCTCACTCACAAACCTTGGTCAGTTACACTCACACTGACAGCTCTCACTCACACACTTGGGTCAGTTACACACTCACAGCTTCTCACTCACACACTTGGGTCAGTTACACACTGACAGCTCTCACTCACACACTTGGGTCAGTTACACTCACACTGACAGCTTCTCACTCACACACTTGGGCTAGTTACTCTCACACTGACAGCTCTCACTCACACACTTGGGTCAGCTGCACTCACACTGACAGCTTCTCACTCACACACTTGGGTCAGTTACACTCACTGACAGCTCTCACTCACACACTTGGATCAGTTACACTCACACTGACAGCTTCTCACTCACACACTTGGGTCAGTTACACTCACTGACAGCTCTCACTCACACACTTGGATCAGTTACTCTCACACTGACAGCTTCTCACTCACACACTTGGATCAGTTACACTCACTGACAGCTCTCACTCACACACTTGGATCAGTTACACTCACACTGACAGCTTCTCACTCACACACTTGGATCAGTTACACTCACTGACAGCTTCTCACTCACACACTTGGGTCAGTTACACTCACACTGACAGCTCTCACTCACACACTTGGGTCAGTTACACTCACATGACAGCTCTCACTCACACACTTGGGTCAGTTACACTCACACTGACAGCTGTCACTCACACACTTGGGTCAGTTACACTCACACTGACAGCTCTCACTCACACACTTGGGTCAGTTACACTCACACTGACAGCTCTCACTCACACACTTGGGTCAGTTACACTCACTGACAGCTTCTCACTCACACACTTGGGTCAGTTACACACTCACAGCTCTCACTCACACACTTGGATCAGTTACACTCACAGCTTCTCACTCACACACTTGGGTCAGTTACACTCACAGCTTCTCACTCACACACTTGGGTCAGTTACACTCACTGACAGCTCTCACTCACACACTTGGATCAGTTACACTCACTGACAGCTCCTCACTCACACACTTGGGTCAGTTACACTCACTGACAGCTCCTCACTCACACACTTGGGTCAGTTACACTCACTGACAGCTTCTCACTCACACACTTGGGTCAGTTACACTCACTGACAGCTTCTCACTCACACACTTGGGTCAGTTACACTCACAGCTTCTCACTCACACACTTGGATCAGTTACACTCACTGACAGCTCTCACTCACACACTTGGGTCAGTTACACTCACAGCTTCTCATTTACACACTTGGGTCAGTTACACTCACTGACAGCTCTCACTCACACACTTGGGTCAGTTACACTCACTGACAGCTCTCACTCACACACTTGGGTCAGTTACACTCACTGACAGCTCTCACTCACACACTTGGGTCAGTTACACTCACTGACAGCTCCTCACTCACACACTTGGGTCAGTTACACACTCACAGCTTCTTACTCACACACTTGGATCAGTTACACTCACTGACAGCTCTCACTCACACACTTGGGTCAGTTACACTCACTGACAGCTTCTCACTCACACACGGGTCAGTTACACACTCACAGCTTCTCACTCACACACTTGGATCAGTTACACTCACTGACAGCTCTCACTCACACACTTGGATCAGTTACACTCACTGACAGCTCCTCACTCACACACTTGGATCAGTTACACTCACTGACAGCTCCTCACTCACACACTTGGGTCAGTTACACTCACTGACAGCTTCTCACTCACACACTTGGGTCAGTTACACACACTGACAGCTCTCACTCACACACTTGGGTCAGTTACACACTCACAGCTCTCACACACACTTGGGTCAGTTACACACTGACAGCTCCTCACTCACACACTTGGGTCAGTTACACACTCACACTGACAGCTCCTCACTCACACACTTGGATCAGTTACACTCACTGACAGCTCTCACTCACACACTTGGGTCAGTTACACACTCACACTGACAGCTCTCACTCACACACTTGGATCAGTTACACTCACTGACAGCTCTCACTCACACACTTGGGTCAGTTACACTCACAGCTTCTCACTCACACACTTGGGTCAGTTACACTCACACTGATAGCTTCTCACTCACACACTTGGGTCAGTTACACTCACTGACAGCTCTCACTCACACACTTGGATCAGTTACACTCACTGACAGCTTTCACTCACACTTGGGTCAGTTACACACTCACAGCTCTCACTCACACACTTGGGTCAGTTACACTCACTGACAGCTCTCACTCACACACTTGGGTCAGTTACACACTCACAGCTTCTCACTCACACATTTACTAGACAGGCTCTCAGAACTAGACAGCGGGTTTTGGGATGCATCTAATTATGGCTAATGTTTATATATAAGATTGCTTTGAGGGTTTAATTTAAGTTGTGGTTATAGTGTGTGAGAGGACTTATTGACATTCCCTGACAGCTGCTGCCATATCTGTTTTGTTGTTGGGTTACTTATCTCTGCAGTTTCTTGCACACTATTTTCACTTCTACTTGTTGTTGTCACAATGTGGTAATCCCCAAGCATCTGAATTAGTAAAATCCAACATTTTTATTATCAGTATTTGTAGAGCGCCAACAGGTTCCGCAGCGCTATGAACATGGGTGGTTTATAAAAACGATAACAAGATCAAATGGGGAGACAGGGTCCTGCCGAGAGTTGCACTGTTGTAGTCGGCTCTTATGAAGGTGAAATGCAAACAGCTGGGCTCATAGGCTTACATGCTATGGGGTTATAGGGGATAGCAGTGGAGATAGGAAGGTTATTGTAGGTAATAAGCTTCCCTGAATAGTAGAGTCCTTCAGGGAGCACTTGAAGCTTTTAAAACTAGGGGGAGATTCTTGTGGAGCGAGGCAGAGAGTTCCATAAGGTTTTGTCACACACTGGGCTGAGAACAACAGACGTGTGAAATACAATAAAACAATCATGTTGTTTCTTTGTTCTACTACCATTAGCCATTCACCAGCATTGTATTGGACAGCTACTTGCCCCCCCTTCCCCAATATAATAGCAGATACAATCTGATGATTGGTGGTGCCCAGCGTAAGGGCAGGAATTGCTACCTTTGTTGGAAAGTACTGGCCTTGCTATTTAGCATCACTTTGCATAAGTAATTATACAGCACAATAATGAAGCTGCAGCTGCTGAGACCAATTTGAAGGGACCCAGCTCCTGAGCTACCTAGGTATGCTTTTCAACAAAAGATACTGAAAGAATGAAGCAACTTAGATAAAAGACTATATTGGAAAGCTTTTTTTAAAATTTTCTATATTCTATATGAAAGGAAAATGTTGTTGCACAAAAGAAGTCTAAATGTATTTAAGATTGTGATATTCATGTAGTGAGTCCTGCATTGTGTTTTCTATTGGCAGAGCTGATTTGATTAACAGTTTTTTCTTTCATCTTTCAGTTAGAATATGCAATAAAAGAACTACGCTTTTAACTGTGTTATACAAGTTTAAACACTAGATGGCAGCAGTTTTATAGCAACAATGTATAACCACTTAGTTTCATATCTAAACAATTCATTATTCTCAAGCTAATCCTTTCTTTCAATACATAATTTATTTATATATATATTATAACTGAGCAGTAATTAAACCCCTTATTTACTTAAAGCAAAAGGTAATAAAGTGGTTGAAACCAATGCACTCACACCCAGCAATATGTTACTTGCCTTTAAAACACATGGGTACACAGCTGTAACTTAACCCCTTCACTACCCATGTTTGTTTGTGTTTTTTTTTTAATAATTATTCAAGTCCACAAGGCATGTGAAAACACTAGGCTAGATTATGAGTGGAGCAGAAATTTGCGCTCTGTGTTCGAGTGTGAATACCGGTAGAAGTAAAAAAATGTTTGCGCTCCTATTACGAGTTGAGAGTAAAAGTTTGTGCTCTCGCGTTCGTAACATCGCGGTAAACAAATAGACTTTGAGAAGCCGCAAATAGCTCAATTGTATTCCCCATAGCCTTCAGTGGAGCCGAAAAAGTTGAAAAAACACCCACAATCATGGTTATTTAAAAGCACAACATAAGAAAGATAATGTTGCATATTTCATATGTTAAAGCCCTATGCAGTTCTTTTTTTTTCTAACACCTGAGACCCTCATATTTTTGAGCCCTTATAACTTTTTTGTGCAATATTTTTTTTAATAAATATTAGTAGATGGCGTTGTTATGAGTGTAACTGCACTTGTAACGTATATTTGATGTATTATGTGAAGCTTTATGTAGAATGTTACAGTTAATTAGAGCACTGAAGTCGTGGTAATCATTCTAGCATAAATTGCGATTGTGCTCACGCGCTCATATTTAATTTCAACTTGTAATAGGAGTGGAATTTAACCTTGCAAGCAAACAGCCACGAAAACCCAATATTGCTCCACTCGCAATCTAGCTCACTGTTTTTACCAAATTTTAGAGCAAAATAACAAAGAAAAAGTCCCCTTTAATTGTATTGTCACATGCTGATAACTAATTTAGCAGATAATAAACTATATATACATTATGTATGTGTGTGTGTGTGTGTATATATATATATATATATATATATATAAAACACATAGGATACACCCAGCACTCACCAGCTAGCTCACAGCTAAGGTCCTTTCCTTTGCCTGAGTCCCTAACACAGGCACACCATCATGCGAGCTCACAAAGCTAAACAAACTGAGAACAAAGAAGGGGTGCACAGGTGGCTGTAATCACCCATAGAAAATACAAAACATGGAAGGGAACTGCACTCCAAGACCGGATCAGGTACACATCCTGTGACTCAGTAACATCCAGCCCTGGGTGCTAAATAGCACTCCAAAAAAGCTGTGATGTCACCAGAGCCACAGGCAGTTAACCCCAGTCCGGAATGGGTGCAAGAAACAAGGGAGATTACAAATAAAAAGTATACAACACATAGAAACACCCAGCACTCACCAGCTAGCTCACAGCTAAGATAAAATCACAACTGGAAAGGTTAGTCACCGCATCTGGCCAAATGGGAAAGCTCAGGCACCACGTCAAGGTCCTTTCCTTTGCCTGAGTCCCTAACACAGGCACACCCATCATGCGAGCTCACAAAGCTAAACAAACTGAGAACAAAGAAGGGGTGCACAGGTGGCTGTAATCACCCATAGAAAATACAAAACATGGAAGGGAACTGCACTCCAAGACCGGATCAGGTACACATCCTGTGACTCAGTAACATCCAGCCCTGGGTGCTAAATAGCACTCCAAAAAAGCTGTGATGTCACCAGAGCCACAGGCAGTTAACCCCAGTCCGGAATGGGTGCAAGAAACAAGGGAGATTACAAATAAAAAGTAATACAACACATAGAAACACCCAGCACTCACCAGCTAGCTCACAGCTAAGATAAAATCACAACTGGAAAGGTTAGTCACCGCATCTGGCCAAATGGGAAAGCTCAGGCACCACGTCAAGGTCCTTTCCTTTGCCTGAGTCCCTAACACAGGCACACCATCATGCGAGCTCACAAAGCTAAACAAACTGAGAACAAAGAAGGGGTGCACAGGTGGCTGTAATCACCCATAGAAAATACAAAACATGGAAGGGAACTGCACTCCAAGACTGGATCAGGTACACATCCTGTGACTCAGTAACATCCAGCCCTGGGTGCTAAATAGCACTCCAAAAAAGCTGTGATGTCACCAGAGCCACAGGCAGTTAACCCCAGTCCGGAATGGGTGCAAGAAACAAGGGAGATTACAAATAAAAAGTAATACAACACATAGAAACACCCAGCATGTTACTGAGTCACAGGATGTGTACCTGACCGGTCTTGGAATGCAGTTCCCTTCCATGTTTTGTATTTTCTATGGGTGATTACAGCCACCTGTGCACCCCTTCTTTGTTCTCAGTTTGTTTAGCTTTGTGAGCTCGCATGATGGTGTGCCTGTGTTAGGGACTCAGGCAAAGGAAAGGACCTTGACGTGGTGGCCTGAGCTGTCCCATTTGGCCAGATGCGGTGACTAACCTTTCCAGTTGTGATTTTATCTTAGCTGTGAGCTAGCTGGTGAGTACTGGGTGTTTCTATGTGTTGTATTACTTTTTTATTGTAATCTCCCTTGTTTCTTGCACCCATTCCGGACTGGGAAAAAAAAGCAATTGCGATTTAATCATGATTTTCTTATAAATGACTATAACACCTTCATTTTGCATTCTAAAGTGTATTTCTCCAACATAGGTGTGTCTGGTCCACGGCGTCATCCTTACTTGTGGGATATTCTCCTCCCCAACAGGAAATGGCAAAGAGCCCAGCAAAGCTGGCCATATAGTCCCTCCTAGGCTCCGCCTACCCCAGTCATTCTCTTTGCCGTTGCACAGGCAACATCTCCACGGAGATGGCTTAGAGTTTTTTGGTGTTTTTTGCTTCTTCGGAGGTTATTTTTGGGAGAAAGGTTTTGCAAGCCGTGGTGCCTTCCGTTTGGGTGACCTGATTTGCTCCCTCCCTTCATCCGTGTCCTAAAGCTTTGGTATTGGTTCCCACAAGTAAGGATGACGCCGTGGACCGGACACACCTATGTTGGAGAAAACAGAATTTATGCTTACCTGATAAATTACTTTCTCCAACGGTGTGTCCGGTCCACGGCCCGCCCTGGTTTTTTAATCAGGTCTGATGAATTATTTTCTCTAACTACAGTCACCACGTTACCATATGGTTTCTCCTATATATATTTCCTCCTGTCCGTCGGTCGAATGACTGGGGTAGGCGGAGCCTAGGAGGGACTATATGGCCAGCTTTGCTGGGCTCTTTGCCATTTCCTGTTGGGGAGGAGAATATCCCACAAGTAAGGATGACGCCGTGGACCGGACACACCGTTGGAGAAAGTAATTTATCAGGTAAGCATAAATTCTGTTTTAACACTACAGAATCTTAATGTGCATGTTTCTCAATGTCCAGTACACTCTTGGAGCATAAAAATACAAACCACAAAATAGTTAAAATAAAATTTGCTGCCTGTGATGTGATTAAATAGTAGCCACTAGCCAGTTATTAGGTCTTATGACACACAACATTGTCATGTTTTCTTGGACCACAATTTATATATATAAAGCACACATACACACACACATATATATAATATACAATCACATACACAGTTGCACACAGATATATATAATGGATATAAAAGTCTACACACCCCTGTTAAAATGTCAGGTTTCTGTGATGTACAAAAATGAGACAAAGATAAATCATTTCAGAACTTTTTCCACCTTTAATGTGACCTATAAACTGTACAACTCAATTGAAAAACAAACTGAAATCTTTTAGGTGGAGGGAAGAAAACAAAAAAAACTAAAATAATGTGGTTGCAACTGGGGATGTAGCTGTGTCCAGAATTAAGCAATCACATTCAAAATCATGTTAAATACAGGGAGTGCAGAATTATTAGGCAAGTTGTATTTTTGAGGATTAATTTTATTATTGAACAACAACCATGTTCTCAATGAACCCAAAAAACTCATTAATATCAAAGCTGAATAGTTTTGGAAGTAGTTTTTAGTTTGTTTTTAGTTATAGCCATTTTAGGGGGATATCTGTGTGTGCAGGTGACTATTACTGTGCATAATTATTAGGCAATTTAACAAAAAACAAATATATACCCATTTCAATTATTTATTTTTACCAGTGAAACCTATATTACATCTCAACATTCACAAATATACATTTCTGACATTCAAAAACAAAACAAAAACAAATCAGTGACCAATATAGTCACCTTTCTTTGCAAGGACACTCAAAAGCCTGCCATCCATGGATTCTGTCAGTGTTTTGATCTGTTCACCATCAACATTGCGTGCAGCAGCAACCACAGCCTCCCAGACACTGTTCAGAGAGGTGTACTGTTTTCCCTCCTTGTAAATCTCACATTTGATGATGGACCCACAGGTTCTCAATGGGGTTCAGATCAGGTGAACAAGGAGGCCATGTCATTAGATTTTCTTCTTTTATACCCTTTCTTGCCAGCCACGCTGTGGAGTACTTGGACGCGTGTGATGGAGCATTGTCCTGCATGAAAATCATGTTTTTCCTTGAAGGATGCAGAATTCTTCCTGTACCACTGCTTGAAGAAGGTGTCTTCCAGAAACTGGCAGTAGGACTGGGAGTTGAGCTTGACTCCATCCTCAACCCCCAAAGGTCCCACAAGCTCATCTTTGATGATACCAGCCCAAACCAGTACTCCACCTCCACCTTGCTGGCGTCTGAGTCGGACTGGAGCTCTCTGCCCTTTACCAATCCAGCCACGGGCCCATCCATCTGGCCCATCAAGACTCACTCTCATTTCATCAGTCCATAAAACCTTAGAAAATCAGTCTTGAGATATTTCTTGGCCCAGTCTTGACGTTTCAGTTTGTGTGTCTTGTTCAGTGGTGGTCGTCTTTCAGCCTTTCTTACCTTGGCCATGTCTCTGAGTATTGCACACCTTGTGCTTTTGGGCACTCCAGTGATGTTGCAGCTCTGAAATATGGCCAAACTGGTGGAAAGTGGCATCTTGGCAGCTGCACGCTTGACTTTTCTCAGTTCATGGGCAGTTATTTGCGCCTTGGTTTTTCCACACGCTTCTTGCGACCCTGTTGACTATTTTGAATGAAACGCTTGATTGTTCGATGATCACGATTCAGAAGCTTTGCAATTTTAAGAGTGCTGCATCCCTCTGCAAGATATCTCACTATTTTTGACTTTTCTGAGCCTGTCAAGTCCTTCTTTTGACCCATTTGCCAAAGGAAAGGAAGTTGCCTAATAATTATGCACATCTGATATAGGGTGTTGATGTCATTAGACCACACCCCTTCTCATTACAGAGATGCACATCACCTAATATGCTTAATTGGTAGTAGGCTTTCGAGCCTATACAGCTTGGAGTAAGACAACATGCATAAAGAGGATGATGTGGTCAAAATACTCATTTGCCTAATAATTCTGCACTCCCTGTAGGAGTCAGCATACACCTGCCATCATTTAAAGTGCCTCTGATTAACCCCAAATAAAGTTCAGCTGCTCTAGTTGGACTTTCCTGAAATTTTCTTAGTCGCATCCCACAGCAAAAGTCATGGTCCACAGAGAGTTCTAAAGCATCAGAGGGATTTCATTGTTAAAAGGTATCAGTCAGGAGAAGGGTACAAAAGAATTTCCAAGGCATTAGATATACCATGGAACAGAGTGAAGACAGTCATCAAGTGGAGAAAATATGGCATAACAGTGACATTACCAAGAACTGGACGTCCTCCAAAATTGATGAAAAGACGAGAAGAAAACTGGTCTGGGAGGCTACCAAGAGGCCTACAGTAACATTAAAGGAGCAGCAGGAATATCTGGCAAGTACTGGCTGTGTGGTACATGTGACAACAATCTCCCGTATTCTTCATATGTCTGGGCTATGGGGTAGAGTGGCAAGACTAAAGTCTTTCTTACGAAGAAAAACATCCAAGCCAGGCTACATTTTGCAAAAACACATCTGAAGTCTCCCAAAAGCATGTGAGAAAAGGTGTTATGGTCTGATGAAACCAAGGTTGAACTTTTTGGCCATAATTCCAAAAGATATGTTTGGCGCAAAAACAACACTGCACATCACCAAAAGAACATTTCAGTTTGTTTTTCCATTGAGTTGTGTAGTTTATAGGTCACATTAAAGGTGGAAAAAGTTCTGAAATGATTTATCTTTGTCTCATTTTTGTACATCACAGAAACCTGACATTTTAACAGGGGTGTGTAGACTTTTTATATATACACACACACATATATAATATATATATATATATATATATATATATATATATATATATATAATGTTTTTTTTTTGGTTCTTCTTTTTTAAACATTTTAATTTAACTGAAAATGAGCACTGCTCCTGTCCAGGAATCCATTACAGGCATATAGCAGTAGGGGTGGGGGGCTGCTCCTTTCAGAAATGCTGTGCCTTGCTGATATAAAATACATTGTAGATGCAGTTAAGTTAACCCAGCAGCAGAGGGGACTGCAGTTTTAGCCCTTTTGGGAGCCGTGGGGTTAACTGCATCTGCTATGTATTTGAGCCGTTTCTCAGAGGAGCAGGAGATTGTGTGAGAGGTTCCCTAATGATTACATACCCTAAGTTTCAGACTGCAGATGTCCCTAGGGGGAAATATAAGTGGCTTTCTCTCCTCTTCATTCCTGCATGGGCTCTGCGTTTAGACTTGATTGGCTGCTACTGAGAACAGAAAGTGAAAGTAAAAGAGCCATTTTACAAATGTGCGCTAAAAGCAACCACTAGATGGAGCTGGTTTGCAGGAAATCACAAACAGATCAATGCATATATATACACACAGACACACACATATACATACACACACATACATAGTTACACGTACACACACACACACACATATATATATATATATATATATATATATATACAGATACATACATACATACATGCACTATATATATATATATATATATATATATATATACACACACACGCATACACGCGCTCACATATATATATATATATATATATATATATACACTCACAAATACATACACGTGCTCATATATATATATATATATATATATATATATACACACACACACACACACACATACACGTACACACACATATATATATATATACACACACAGACACACACATACATACACGTGCGCACATATATATATATATATATATATATATATATATACACACACACAGACACACACATACATACACGTGCGCACATATATATATATATATATATATACACACACAGACACACACATACATACACGTGCGCACATATATATATATATATATATATATACACACACAAACAGACACATACATACATACACGTACGCACTAGTGTTGCCACCTCAGACATGTTTTCCTAGACACATATGAGTTACACATTCTGCAGGGTGTGCAGGGAGGAACATAAATTGTGGACAGCACTATTTATATGCACTATTCATATTCCTCCCTGCACATCCTGCAGCATGTGTAACTTATAAGTATCCAGGAAAACATGGCTGAGGTGGCAACCCTAGTACACACACACATATATATACATACACTGATATGTTACTCTATAGCAAGACAACAAAGTGTTTACTGTCTCTTTAAAAAATCCTTTTATCACTCTCTCTATCTGATGTTTGGATTGGTTTGACGATTGCCTGTTTGTTTCAGTTTAAATTTAAACAGCCTTTACATAGTATTTTTCCCAGGCACAAACTGTCTCCTTACGCTTTAATCCTTATTATAATGATTTAGACATTTCTGTGCGTCATGATTCCTTGTTGCTCTTCACAGACCTCTCTGGGAGTCCAGGTGCGACGCTTCAAGACTCTGGGAGACCTGATTGCTCTATACCTGCAGCCAAACCAGGGCATGGTGTGCACTCTGCTCTACCCAGTGGAAAGAGAGAAGGAGAAGGAAACTGCAGAGGACAGAGACTACTCAGGTATGACCCTGCAATCATTGGGACGTAGTCTGTGTGTCCATTTTTGTTTTAGAAAGCAGTTTGTCGCTTTATAGAATGCAAGTCTCTCTCTTTGTAGTGTGGTTGACTGTGTATAAATCTGCTGTCTGACTTGTTTCTCTGTCTCTCCCACTGATTTTGTTGAATGCCTGTTTTTCCCTCTGTCTTTCTGCATGTCTCTTCCTCTGACTTGCCACTCTGCCTGTCTCTTCCTCTGACTTCCTCTGACTTGCCACTCTGCCAGTCTCTTCCTCTGACTTCCTTTTACTTGCCACTCTGCCGGTCTCTTCCTCTGACTTCCTGTGACTTGCCACTCTGCTGGTCTTTTCCTCTGACTTGCCACTCTGCCTGTCTCTTCTTCTGACTTGCCACTCTGCCGGTCTCTTCTTCTGACTTGCCACTCTGCTGGTCTCTTCTTCTGACTTGCCACTCTGCCTGTCTCTTCCTCTGACTTCCTGTGACTTGCCACTCTGCCTGTCTCTTCCTCTGACTTGCCACTCTGCCTGTCTCTTCCTCTGACTTTCCACTCTGCCTGTCTCTTCCTCTGACTTCCTGTATATTGCCACTCTGCCTATCTCTTCCTCTGACTTTCCACTCTGCCTGTCTCTTCCTCTGATTTCCTGTATATTGCCACTCTGCCGGTCTCTTCATGTGACTTGCCACTCTGCCTGTCTCTCCCTCTGATTGTGTATCTGCTTCTCTAGCCCTCCCCTATTTTTCAGTTTCTCTCAATCTCTTTCAATATTTTTAATTATTGAACTTTCTTAATTAAGGGTCCGATTGTAAAATGTTGCTAGTCTAGTAATGGTTTTCCACGCCAACACTCGCATGGAATTTTTGTATGAATAGTTCAATTATTCATTTTGTACGATTGTTAAATGACAATTTCCATTGTGCACTTTTGTAATGTCAGATATCCTTCTTATACCAACATGCAGTATACGTCCCTTAGCGAGACCCCCTGTTGGCTTTAGATCGTTCCACCAGGGAAATAGGACGAGCGAGCATTCTTATAGAATCTCACCAGCCCAGAGAGCTTTTTACCGTTTGTCTCCCGCCCAATCTCTCTCTCATTCTCTGAATGTCTGTCTCTCACTCCTCTGCCGGCCCTCACTGTTCTCTGTGTCTCTCCTATAATCTAATCTGTTCTGAAACAGGAATGGAAAATATCTGTCTTTCTTTATTAAAGGGACATAAAAGCCAAAGTTTTTCTTTCATGATTCAGATAGAACATATGATTTTAAGCAACTTTCCAAATTACTTCTATTATCAAATTGTCTTTGTTTTCTTGTTATCCTTTGTTGAAAATCAGGCATGTAAGCTCAGGAGTGTGCACGTGTGTGCAGCACTATATGGCAACAGTTTTATAACAATGTTATACATTAGCAGGAGCACTGGATGGCAGCACTATTTCCTGTCATGTAGTACTAATGTTATACATCAGCAAGAGCACTAGATGGCAGCACTATTTCCTGTCATGTAGTACTAATGTTATACACTAGCAAGAGCACTAGATGGCAGCACTATTTCCTGTCATGTAGTACTAATGTTATACATTATCAAGAGCACTAGATGGTAGCACTATTTCCTGTCATGTAGTACTAATGTTATACATCAGCAAGAGCACTGGATGGCAGCACTATTTCCTGTCATGTAGTACTAATGTTATACATCAGCAAAGAGCACTAGATGGCAGCACTATTTCCTGTCATGTAGTACTAATGTTATACATTAGCAAGAGCACTAGATGGCAGCACTATTTCCAGTCATGTAGTACTAATGTTATACATCAGCAAGAGCACTAGAGGGCAGCACTATTTCCTGTCATGTAGTACTAATGTTATACATCAGCAAGAGCACTAGATTGCAGCACTATTTCCTGTCATGTAGTGCTAATGTTATACATCAGCAAGAGCACTAGATGGCAGCACTATTTCCTGTCATGTAGTACTAATGTTATACATCAGCAAGAGCACTAGATGGTAGCACTATTTCCTGTCATGTAGTACTAATGTTATACATTAGCAAGAGCACTAGATGGCAGCACTATTTCCTGTCATGTAGTACTAATGTTATACATTAGCAAGAGCACTAGATGGCAGCACTATTTCCTGTCATGTAGTACTAATGTTATACATCAGCAAGAGCACTAGATGGCAGCACTATTTCCTGTCATGTAGTACTAATGTTATACATCAGCAAGAGCACTAGATGGTTGCACTATTTCCTGTCATGTAGTACTAATGTTATACATTAGCAAGAGCACTAGATGGCAGCACTATTTCCTGTCATGTAGTACTAATGTTATACATTAGCAAGAGCACTAGATGGCAGCACTATTTCCTGTCATGTAGTACTAATGTTATACATCAGCAAGAGCACTAGATGGCAGCACTATTTCCTGTCATGTAGTACTAATGTTATACATCAGCAAGAGCACTAGATGGTAGCACTATTTCCTGTCATGTAGTACTAATGTTATACATTAGCAGGAGCACTGGATGGCAGCACTATTTCCTGTCATGTAGTACTAATGTTATACATCAGCAAGAGCACTAGATGGCAGCACTATTTCCTGTCATGTAGTACTAATGTTATACATCAGCAAGAGCACTAGATGGCAGAACTATTTCCTGTCATGTAGTGCTAATGTTATACATCAGCAAGAGCACTAGATGGCAGCACTATTTCCTGTCATGTAGTACTAATGTTATACATCAGCAATAGCACTAGAGGGCAGCACTATTTCCTGTCATGTAGTACTAATGTTATACATCAGCAAGAGCACTAGATGGCAGCACTATTTCCTGTCATGTAGTACTAATGTTATACATCAGCAATAGCACTAGATGGCAGCACTATTTCCTGTCATGTAGTACTAATGTTATACATTAGCAAGAGCACTAGATGGCAGCACTATTTCCTGTCATGTAGTACTAATGTTATACATCAGCAGGAGCACTAGATGGCAGCACTATTTCCTGTCATGTAGTACTAATGTTATACATCAGCAAGAGCACTAGATGGCAGCACTATTTCCTGTCATGTAGTACTAATGTTATACATCAGCAATAGCACTAGATGGCAGCACTATTTCCTGTCATGTAGTGCTAATGTTATACATCAGCAAGAGCACTAGATGGCAGCACTATTTCCTGTCATGTAGTACTAATGTTATACATCAGCAAGAGCACTAGATGGCAGCACTATTTCCTGTCATGTAGTACTAATGTTATACATTTGCAAGAGCACTAGATGGCAGCACTATTTCCTGTCATGTAGTACTAATGTTATACATCAGCAAGAGCACTAGATGGCAGCACTATTTCCTGTCATGTAGTACTAATGTTATACATCAGCAGGAGCACTAGATGGCAGCACTATTTCCTGTCATGTAGTACTAATGTTATACATCAGCAAGAGCACTAGATGGCAGCACTATTTCCTGTCATGTAGTACTAATGTTATACATCAGCAATAACACTAGATGGCAGCACTATTTCCTGTCATGTAGTGCTAATGTTATACATCAGCAAGAGCACTAGATGGCAGCACTATTTCCTGTCATGTAGTACTAATTTATACATCAGCAAGAGCACTAGATGGCAGCACTATTTCCTGTCATGTAGTACTAATGTTAATACATCAGCAAGAGCACTAGAGGGCAGCACTATTTCCTGTCATGTAGTACTAATGTTATAACATCAGCAAGAGCACTAGATGGCAGCACTATTTCCTGTCATGTAGTACTAATGTTATACATCAGCAAGAGCACTAGATGGCAGCACTATTTCCTATGATGTAGTACTAATGTTATACATCAGCAAGAGCACTAGATGGCAGCACTATTTCCTGTCATGTAGTACTAATGTTATACATTAACAAGAGCACTAGATGGCAGCACTATTTCTTGTCATGTAGTACTAATGTTATACATTAACAAGAGCACTAGATGGCAGCACTATTTCCTGTCATGTAGTACTAATGTTATACATCAGCAAGAGCACTAGAAGGCAGCATTATTTCCTGTCATGTAGTACTAATGTTATACATCAGCAAGAGCACTAGATGGCAGCACTATTTCCTGTCATGTAGTACTAATGTTATACATCCGCAAGAGCACTAGATGGCAGCACTTTTTCCTGTCATTTAGTGCTCCAGACCAGTGCACGCTACCTACCTAGGTATCTCTTCAACAAAGAATAACATGAGAACAAATTTGATAATAGATGTAAATTGGAAACGTTTTTTAAATTATATTCTATATCTGAATCATGAAAGAAAAAAATTGGGGTTTTATGTCCCTTTAAAGAGATACTGAACCCATTTTTTTTCTTTCATGATTCAGAGCACCAATTTTACTCCTATTATCAATTTTTCTTTGTTCTCTTGATATCTTAATCTGGAAAAGCAGGAATGTAAGCTTACAAGACGGCCGGTTTTTGGTTAAGCTCCTGGGTAGCGCTTGCTGATTGGTGGCTAAATGTAGCTACTACCCAGGTGTTAAACCAAAAATTGGCTGGTTCCTAAGCTTACATTCTTGATTTTCCAAATAAAGATACCAAGAGAACGAAGAAAAATTGATAAAAAGAGTAAATTAGAAAGTTGCTTAAAATTGTTGCTCTATGTGAATCATTAAAGAAAAAATGTGGGTTGAGTGTCCTTTAAGTAGAAAGGTACAGATTTCTGCTTTGGTCCCAGAGAACAGAAGGTGCGTTTAGTACATTTCCTCTCTTGTAACCGCTCACTAGTTTATTTTGTCCCAGCTGAAATGCTAATCAGACAATTTGCCCTCAAAAACATTATGTTAAAGATAATAGGGATTGTTTTAAAATGAATACATAATGAATAAAAAGATTATTGTAATAACGTTTCATTATATAAAATATTACTCATTACTTCTAATAGATACATTTCCTAATAAGTTTCTCCCCTGCAGTAGGATCCTCAGCTCCCCTACCTGTAATAGTTCAGGCACTATGGCCCTTTTAAAGCTGTTTCACACACTGCTTTGTAACTATTGTGGGGGCTACGCAGGGGCTATAGGAATAGGGTCAAAATATGCATAAAAGTAAACACATATGTTTTATATCACTCTCTGCTATCATCATAAACATCACTCCAATGTCTCTAATAGTTCATCTCTCACTGGATCTATAATCAAATTATATTGTTTTTCTAGAATGGATTTTATCTGTTTTTGTCTGTCTGTCTGTCTGTCTATATTGATCTGTTTGTTTGCCTGTATATCTATCTATCTGTCTGTCTGTCCATAAACAATTGCATTTGACTAGTTAGCATAGCTGGTTATTGGTGGCTACACACATATGCCTTTTGTCATTGGTTGACCAGATGTGTTCAGCTATGTCCCAGTAATAGATTGCTACTCAGGAGCTGGTGTTGCAGGGGTTAAATCCATAGTTAGAGGATTTTCTTTTTGCACTTTATGTCTCTTTATATTTTATACACTAGAGCTGATACTCAGCTGATTGACCTATTTGAGAGCGGTTTGCACTTTTAGCTGTAAAATGCCATCTGGGTATAATGGTCCTATGTGGTCCATTTATAGAGCTGGCGCTGAGTGTCAGACAGACCAAGCGGGTCTATAGTTATCTTGGTCTCTTGCTTTCTTTAGTGCATGTTAAAAGCAGCACTTTATATGCCTTACGTTTTCTCTTTCAGATGGGGAAGATGAGAAGCCCCCTCTGCCGCCGCGCTCTGCTTCTGCCAGTTTCTCTGGAAGCTCTGGACAGAGTCTGGTACCCTGCGGGCAGGATGCCAACACCACCGAGAGGTACATTTTTATATAAGACACACAGTGCTTCAGTGCGTCTAGTTGCTAGTGTTGCATGATGGGAGAAATACAATATCTAATAGTATAGCACACTAAGCAGTAGAATGTAATGCCTGTAAAGCAAAATCGTATTCATCATTCTATTATCTGATTTAAAGCCTTGAATTATCAAGAAAACGCAGTAATTTTTGTAACAATCTGTCAATTTTCTTAAAGGGACAGTCTTATCAAAATTAAACTTTCATGATTCAGATAGGGCATGTAACTTTCCAATTCACTTTCATCATCAAATTTGCTCTGTTCTCTTGGTATTCTTTGTTGAAAGCTAAACCTTGGTAGGCTCATATGTTAATTTCTAAGCCCTTGAAAACCACCTCTTATCTCAGTTAATTTTGACAGTTTTTCATAGCTAGACAGTGCTAGTTCACGTGTGCCATATAGATAGCATTGTGCTCACTCCCGTGTATTTATTTATGAGTCAGCACTGATTGGCAAAAATGCAAGTTTGACAAAAGCACTGAAATAAGGGGGCAGTCTGCAGAGGCTTAGCTACAAGGTAATCACAGAGGTAAAAAGTATATTAATATAACTGTGTTGGTTATGCAAAACTGGGGAATGGGTAATAAAGGGATTATCTATCTTTTTAAACAATAACAATTGTGGAGTAGACTGTGTCTCTTTAAGATGTTAATCCAATAAAATCTTCCTTCAGATGCCTTTTCTTGCACATGTAATGTCTCATAAATGCTCAGTATGATGAAGGGGACATTTCTCAATGTATTATGTATGTATATTTATGTACAATGTATTATGTAATTTTATTCATTCATGTTCCTGGCCTGAATAAGCTACTGTTATCCTGTCAGGCTTGCAGAGGTTTCTTTTTCACCAATTAGAGCTGCAAGGGAAATACATATCAGCCAATGAGCATTATTAGCAGGAAATACATATCAGCCAATGATTATAAGTAGGTATCTTTCTCACCAATTAGAGCTGCAAGGGTTGTACCTATCAGCCAATGATTGTGTGTAGGAAGTATTTATGAGCCAATGAGCATTAACAGGAAATACATATCAGCCAATGGTTATAAGTAATAATTATTTATCAGCCAATGAGCATTAGCATGAAAAAAAATATCAGCCAATGGTTATAAGTAATAATTAATTATTAGCCAATGAGCATTAGCAGGAAATACATATCAGCCAATGAGCATTATTAGCAGGAAATACGTAGCCAATGAGCATTATTAGCAGGAAATACATAGCCAATGAGCATTATTAGCAGGAAATACATATCCGCCAATGAGCATTATTAGCAGGAAATACATACCAGCCAATGATTATAAGTAGGTATCTTTCTCACCAATTAGAGCTGCAAGGGTTGTACCTATCAGCCAATGATTGTCTGTAGGAAGTATTTATGAGCCAATGAGCATTAACAGGAAATACATATCAGCCAATGAGCATTATTAGCAGGAAATACATATCAGCCAATGATTATAAGTAGGTATCTTTCTCACCAATTAGAGCTGCAAGGGTTGTACCTATCAGCCAATGATTGTCTGTAGGAAGTATTTATCAGCGAACGAGAATTAGCAGGAAATACCTTTTAGAGAGACATGAAACCTCTTCAGAAACTGAAGCAAGATAGATAACAGAAGTACACTGAAAAGTTGTTTAAAACTGCATGTTTAATGCAAGTTACATTTTTACTTTTCTGCCCCTTTAAGTCAATTTAGCTGGAGATACACAGCTGATAGTAATTATGAGTTTCAATTAAAATTTCCACAGTTTATACTTCACAAAATGTCCCTTTAACTATTTCTTCTTAACATTTCCAGCGTTGGTGCTTTATGCAGAATCCCTTTGTGTATGTGATTGTCTCTGTCATATCTCCTCTTTCTTCTCTCCTTCAAGCTTTGCCCATAAGTGTCTTAAATTGCTGGTAAGTTCTGTAATAGAGATCACATGACAGCTTAACCAGTGCCCTATACTCTATTTGCCACCCATGTATAATGTGTGTTCTTGATCTGTCAACTTTACATCAAAATGTTAGTACAAGATTCATCTTTTTGCCTCACTCCCCATTGTAGCTTTGTCTCTATTCCTTAATCTCCAATGATGGCTAATCTTGGCGCTCCTGATGTTTCACAACTACATTTCCCATGATGCTCAACTCAACTGCAAAGTGCCTAAGCATCATGGGAAATGTAGTTCCAAAACATCTGGGGTGCCAAGATCAGCTATCACTGCGATCTATACATTCAATAAAAAAAAAATGCAAACAGAAAATGTTTCACTCTGTTTTAACCCTTTAACTGCTGAGCTATTACCACCCCTGTGCTGAGCTGTTTTACAGTTTTTTGTTACATTTAACACTTTAACTGCTGAAGACACGTGTTACAGTGGATGACGAACACGTGTTGACATCCTAGGGGGTTGCTTTCAGACCCGATCGCTGCTTTCCTACAGTTTTAGACGTCTTATAAGGTGGCTTGGGTTAGGCCTCAGTTGGAGATCTCCTATGATGTAAGTGACGTCACCAGGTTCGGTGATTTCATTTCTGTGGGTTCTGGACAGTAACAGCCTCACTAAAGAGGAGAAGGGAGCTGGATGGCCTTATGGGCTTTAAAAATGTACCCTTGTTTTAAAGCCCATGACCCCTCATTAAAGTTATAACCTGGCTATTAAAACTTAAATAGGGGTTTAACTGTAGTAATAGCGATCAACTGGCGTTAATAAATGCTCATTTATTTGAGCAGAGGTTCATGGGAGCCCCTATGTGCAAAGTCCCTAATTTATATAAGGATAACCCTTTTTTTTTTACTTTAGAGTTTAGAAACAAAAACACAAACTTTATTTATTAAAACATTAAAGTGAAAGTAAATCCTAGCGTTTTACAAACGCTAGGATTTACTATTGAAACAAATAAAGGGCACTTTCATTCATGGAGTGTAAGATACTTCATGTACAAAGCTCCTTCATTTGAATCAATCGATCACCGTTTTTAGCTGCTACAGCAGAGCGCGGCTAAAAAAGTTTTTGGCTAAGAGGTGACGTTTTCACCTCTTAAACGAAAATAACAATCCGTTATCGGCACCTGTAAAAATCCCAAGTCCACTACACTGTGAACAACATAAGTGTGTAACCGGACTCGTAGCGTCCGTAACTTCACCACTCACCTCGCACCATCGACCGGACCTAGCAGCCAGGATCCTCCATAGGGCAACTTGTCTGTATGGTAAGCACAGAGTATCGTATCCCTGTGGGTAAACACCTCCACAATACCGTCTTAGAAACGGGGATTCCAAGCGTCCTGCTTCACTCTGTTACCATCGAGCCTCAATCTCGCTCAGCGTCTGACGTCACCCGATCCTGCTTCACGTGCTCTCGTCCACCTGTTGCCGTGAGAGGTGAGTGGGCTTGTGTATGCAGGGATCTCCTTCGTATATTCCGTGCAATATCCTTTGTTTCAAACGATGCAGCAATCACAAAAAGTAGGATGCACTGGATATAGATGAAGTTTCAGATAGCTTTATTCGAAGAAACATTTAAAAGTTCATCATTGCAGTAATGACAATTCAAATCCCTAGATACATGAGAGGTGTGTGTGTTCCACCCCAAGGACTGCTCGCTGACGCGTTTCGGCTCCAAGGGCCGTAATCGTAGCTGCAGTCACTTGTTCCAAGTGAAATTAAATACCCATTGAAACCAGGGAATCTAGGGATTTGAATTGTCATTACTGCAATGATGAACTTTTAAATGTTTCTTCGAATAAAGCTATCTGAAACTTCATCTATATCCAGTGCATCCTACTTTTTGTGATTGCTGCATCGTTTGAAACAAAGGATATTGCACGGAATATACAAAGGAGATCCCTGCATACACAAGCCCACTCACCTCTCACGGCAACAGGTGGACGAGAGCACGTGAAGCAGGATCGGGTGACGTCAGACGCCGAGCGAGATTGAGGCTCGATGGTAACAGAGTGAAGCAGGACGCTTGGAATCCCCGTTTCTAAGACGGTATTGTGGAGGTGTTTACCCACAGGGATACGATACTCTGTGCTTACCATACAGACAAGTTGCCCTATGGAGGATCCTGGCTGCTAGGTCCGGTCGATGGTGCGAGGTGAGTGGTGAAGTTACGGACGCTACGAGTCCGGTTACACACTTATGTTGTTCACAGTGTAGTGGACTTGGGATTTTTACAGGTGCCGATAACGGATTGTTATTTCTTTCATGTAATTAGCAAGAGTCCATGAGCTAGTGACGTATGGGATATACATTCCTACCAGGAGGGGCAAAGTTTCCCAAACCTCAAAATGCCTATAAATACACCCCTCACCACACCCACAATTCAGTTTTACAAACTTTGCCTCCGATGGAGGTGGTGAAGTAAGTTTGTGCTAGATTCTACGTTGATATGCGCTCCGCAGCAAGTTGGAGCCCGGTTTTCCTCTCAGCGTGCAGTGAATGTCAGAGGGATGTGAGGAGAGTATTGCCTATTTGAATGCAGTGATCTCCTTCTACGGGGTCTATTTCATAGGTTCTCTGTTATCGGTCGTAGAGATTCATCTCTTACCTCCCTTTTCAGATCGACGATATACTCTTATTTATATACCATTACCTCTGCTGATTTTCGTTTCAGTACTGGTTTGGCTTTCTACAAAAATGTAGATGAGTGTCCTGGGGTAAGTCTTATTTTCTGTGACACTCTAAGCTATGGTTGGGCACTTTATTTATAAAGTTCTAAATATATGTATTCAAACATTTATTTGCCTTGACTCAGAATGTTCAACTTTCCTTATTTTCAGACAGTCAGTTTCATATTTGGGATAATGCATTTGATTTAATCATTTTTTCTTACCTTCAAAAATTTGACTCTTCCCTGTGGGCTGTTAGGCTCGCGGGGGCTGAAAATGCTTCATTTTATTGCGTCATTCTTGGCGCTGACTTTTTTGGCGCAAAAAAATTCGTTTCCGTTTCCGGCGTCATACGTGTCCCCGGAAGTTGCGTCATTTTTTTGACGTTATTTTGCGCCAAAAATGTCGGCGTTCCGGATGTGGCGTCATTTTGGCGCCAAAAAGCATTTAGGCGCCAAATAATGTGGGCGTCTTATTGGCGCGAAAAATATGGGCGTCGCTTTTTTCTCCACATTATTTAAGTCTCATTTTTCATTGCTTCTGGTTGCTAGAAGCTTGTTCTTTGGCATTTTTTCCCATTCCTGAAACTGTCATTTAAGGAATTTGATTAATTTTGCTTTATATATATGTTGTTTTTTCTCTTACATATTGCAAGATGTCTCACGTTGCATCTGAGTCAGAAGATACTACAGGAAAATCGCTGTCTAGTGCTGGATCTACCAAAGCTAAGTGTATCTGCTGTAAACTTTTGGTAGCTATTCCTCCAGCTGTTGTTTGTATTGATTGTCATGACAAACTTGTTAAAGCAGATAATATTTCCTTTAGTAAAGTACCATTGCCTGTTGCAGTTCCTAAAACATCTAAGGTGCAGAATGTTCCTGATAATATAAGAGATTTTGTTTCTGAATCCATAAAGAAGGCTATGTCTGTTATTTCTCCTTCTAGTAAACGTAAAAAATCTTTTAAAACTTCTCTCCCTACAGATGAATTTTTAAATGAACATCATCATTCTGATTCTGATGACTCTTCTGGTTCAGAGGATTCTGTCTCAGAGGTTGATGCTGATAAATCTTCATATTTATTTAAAATGGAATTTATTCATTCTTTACTTAAAGAAGTACTAATTGCTTTAGAAATAGAGGATTCTGGTCCTCTTGATACTAATTCTAAACGTTTGGATAAGGTATTTAAAGCTCCTGTGGTTATTCCAGAAGTTTTTCCTGTTCCTAATGCTATTTCTGCAGTAATTTCCAAAGAATGGGATAAATTGGGTAATTCATTTACTCCTTCTAAACGTTTTAAGCGATTATATCCTGTGCCGTCTGACAGATTAGAATTTTGGGACAAAATCCCTAAAGTTGATGGGGCTATTTCTACCCTTGCTAAACGTACTACTATTCCTACGTCAGATGGTACTTCGTTTAAGGATCCTTTAGATAGGAAAATTGAATCCTTTCTAAGAAAAGCTTATCTGTGTTCAGGTAATCTTCTTAGACCTGCTATATCTTTGGCTGATGTTGCTGCAGCTTCAACTTTCTGGTTGGAAACTTTAGCGCAACAAGTAACACATCATGATTCTCATGATATTATTATTCTTCTACAGCATGCTAATAATTTTATCTGTGATGCCATTTTTGATATTATCAGAGTTGATGTCAGGTTTATGTCTCTAGCTATTTTAGCTAGAAGAGCTTTATGGCTTAAAACTTGGAATGCTGATATGGCTTCTAAATCAACTTTACTTTCCATTTCTTTCCAGGGTAACAAATTATTTGGTTCTCAGTTGGATTCCATTATTTCAACTGTTACTGGTGGGAAAGGAACTTTTTTACCACAGGATAAAAAATCTAAAGGTAAAAGCAGGGCTAATAATCGTTTTCGTTCCTTTCGTTTCAACAAAGAACAAAAGCCTGATCCTTCATCCTCAGGAGCAGTTTCAGTTTGGAAACCATCTCCAGTCTGGAATAAATCCAAGCCAGCTAGAAAGGCAAAGCCTGCTTCTAAGTCCACATGAAGGTGCGGCCCTCATTCCAGCTCAGCTGGTAGGGGGCAGGTTGCGTTTTTTCAAGGAAATTTGGATCAATTCTGTTCACAATCTTTGGATTCAGAGCATTGTTTCAGAAGGGTACAGAATTGGTTTCAAGATGAGACCTCCTGCAAAGAGATTTTTTCTTTCCCGTGTCCCAGTAAATCCAGTAAAAGCTCAAGCATTTCTGAAATGTGTTTCAGATCTAGAGTTGACTGGAGTAATTATGCCGGTTCCAGTTCCGGAACAGGGGATGGGGTTTTATTCAAATCTCTTCATTGTACCAAAGAAGGAGAATTCCTTCAGACCAGTTCTGGATCTAAAAATATTGAATCGTTATGTAAGAATACCAACGTTCAAGATGGTAACTGTAAGGACTATCTTGCCTTTTGTTCAGCAAGGGAATTATATGTCCACAATAGATTTACAGGATGCATATCTGCATATTCCGATTCATCCAGATCATTATCAGTTCCTGAGATTCTCTTTTCTGGACAAGCATTACCAGTTTGTGGCTCTGCCGTTTGGCCTAGCTACAGCTCCAAGAATTTTTACAAAGGTTCTCTGTGCCCTTCTGTCTGTAATCAGAGAACAGGGTATTGTGGTATTTCCTTATTTGGACGATATCTTGGTACTTGCTCAGTCTTTACATTTAGCAGACTCTCAAACGAATCGACTTGTGTTGTTTCTTCAAGATCATGGTTGGAGGATCAATTTACCAAAAAGTTCATTGATTCCTCAGACAAGGGCAACTTTTCTGGGTTTCCAGATAGATTCAGTGTCCATGACTCTGTCTTTAACAGACAAGAGACGTCTAAAATTGATTTCAGCTTGTCGAAACCTTCAGTCACAATCATTCCCTTCGGTAGCCTTATGCATGGAAATTCTAGGTCTTATGACTGCTGCATCGGACGCGATCCCCTTTGCTCGTTTTCACATGCGACCTCTTCAGCTCTGTATGCTGAAGCAATGGTGCAAGGATTACATGAAGATATCTCAATTAATATCTTTAAAACCGATTGTTCGACACTCTCTAACATGGTGGACAGATCACCATCGTTTAATTCAGGGGGCTTCTTTTGTGCTTCCGACCTGGACTGTAATTTCAACAGATGCAAGTCTCACGGGTTGGGGAGCTGTGTGGGGATCTCTGACGGCACAAGGAGTTTGGGAATCTCAGGAGGTGAGATTACCGATCAATATTTTGGAACTCCGTGCAATTTTCAGAGCTCTTCAGTTTTGGCCTCTTCTGAAGAGAGAATCGTTCATTTGTTTTCAAACAGACAATGTCACAACTGTGGCATACATCAATCATCAAGGAGGGACTCACAGTCCTCTGGCTATGAAAGAAGTATCTCGAATTTTGGTTTGGGCGGAATCCAGCTCCTGTCTAATCTCTGCGGTTCATATCCCAGGTATAGACAATTGGGAAGCGGATTATCTCAGTCGCCAAACGTTGCATCCGGGCGAATGGTCTCTTCACCCAGAGGTATTTCTTCAGATTGTTCAAATGTGGGAACTTCCAGAAATAGATCTGATGGCGTCCCATCTAAACAAGAAACTTCCCAGGTATCTGTCCAGATCCCGGGATCCTCAGGCGGAGGCAGTGGATGCATTATCACTTCCTTGGAAGTATCATCCTGCCTATATCTTTCCGCCTCTAGTTCTTCTTCCAAGAGTAATCTCCAAGATTCTGAAGGAATGCTCGTTTGTTCTGCTGGTAGCTCCGGCATGGCCTCACAGGTTTTGGTATGCGGATCTTGTCCGGATGGCCTCTTGCCAACCGTGGACTCTTCCGTTAAGACCAGACCTTCTGTCACAAGGTCCTTTTTTCCATCAGGATCTGAAATCCTTAAATTTAAAGGTATGGAGATTGAACGCTTGATTCTTGGTCAAAGAGGTTTCTCTGACTCTGTGATTAATACTATGTTACAGGCTCGTAAATCTGTATCTCGAGAGATATATTATAGAGTCTGGAAGACTTATATTTCTTGGTGTCTTTCTCATCATTTTTCTTGGCATTCTTTTAGAATACCGAGAATTTTACAGTTTCTTCAGGATGGTTTAGATAAGGGTTTGTCCGCAAGTTCTTTGAAAGGACAAATCTCTGCTCTTTCTGTTCTTTTTCACAGAAAGATTGCTATTCTTCCTGATATTCATTGTTTTGTACAAGCTTTGGTTCGTATAAAACCTGTTATTAAGTCAATTTCTCCTCCTTGGAGTTTGAATTTGGTTCTGGGAGCTCTTCAAGCTCCTCCGTTTGAACCTATGCATTCATTGGACATTAAATTACTTTCTTGGAAAGTTTTGTTCCTTTTGGCCATCTCTTCTGCCAGAAGAGTTTCTGAATTATCTGCTCTTTCTTGTGAGTCTCCTTTTCTGATTTTTCATCAGGATAAGGCGGTGTTGCGAACTTCTTTTGAATTTTTACCTAAAGTTGTGAATTCCAACAACATTAGTAGAGAAATTGTGGTTCCTTCATTATGTCCTAATCCTAAGAATTCTAAGGAGAAATCGTTGCATTCTTTGGATGTTGTTAGAGCTTTGAAATATTATGTTGAAGCTACGAAATCTTTCCGTAAGAATTCTAGTTTATTTGTTATCTTTTCCGGTTCTAGAAAAGGCCAGAAAGCTTCTGCCATTTCTTTGGCATCTTGGTTGAAATCTTTAATTCATCTTGCCTATGTTGAGTCGGGTAAAACTCCACCTCAAAGAATTACAGCTCATTCTACTAGGTCAGTTTCTACTTCCTGGGCGTTTAGGAATGAAGCTTCGGTTGACCAGATTTGCAAAGCAGCAACTTGGTCCTCTTTGCATACTTTTACTAAATTCTACCATTTTGATGTATTTTCTTCTTCTGAAGCAGTTTTTGGTAGAAAAGTACTTCAGGCAGCGGTTTCAGTTTGAATCTTCTGCTTATGTTTTTCGTTAAACTTTATTTTTGGGTGTGGATTATTTTCAGCAGGAATTGGCTGTCTTTATTTTATCCCTCCCTCTCTAGTGACTCTTGTGTGGAAAGATCCACATCTTGGGTAGTCATTATCCCATACGTCACTAGCTCATGGACTCTTGCTAATTACATGAAAGAAAACATAATTTATGTAAGAACTTACCTGATAAATTCATTTCTTTCATATTAGCAAGAGTCCATGAGGCCCGCCCTTTTTTTGTGGTGGTTATGATTTTTGTATAAAGCACAATTATTCCAATTCCTTATTTTATATGCTTTCGCACTTTTTTATCACCCCACTTCTTGGCTATTCGTTAAACTGAATTGTGGGTGTGGTGAGGGGTGTATTTATAGGCATTTTGAGGTTTGGGAAACTTTGCCCCTCCTGGTAGGAATGTATATCCCATACGTCACTAGCTCATGGACTCTTGCTAATATGAAAGAAATGAATTTATCAGGTAAGTTCTTACATAAATTATGTTTTTCGTTTTACACGATAGTAGTTTCCTATTTTACGTTATCTGAGCACTGTTTGAACTCCAGTTCACAAGCAGGAAATCAGAAAGAGAAGAGATTTCAAGATGAATCCCGTTGTAGATAATTCTAATATGAAGTTTTATTCACTACTTACAACGATTGAACGAGTTGGGGACATTCAAGAATCAGAGACTGTATTTTCATCAGATATTTCAACGTACACTCTGAGTAAATTGTTTGATACTATAGAATCTTTGTTAGTCAAAGAAACAAGACTAAAGTGGGACATATGGACTTTACAAAAGTACATTAAATGTGGAATGATCCCAAGAGGGTTAAGGATAAATAAATTTCCAACTTTTGTTGTGGAAGATGTAGAGTTCATAAGGATATGGAATAGTGTGCTATCTGATTGTTCCTTTAAATTGATGGGCATGTTGTTAGAATTTAAAACCAAGATGTTATCTATTACATCCAATGAAATAGACACTTTACAAATAGAATTGCATTCACGTAGCAAAGAGTTACTTTTTGGCAAATTCGACTGTATTTTGCATGAATCATTATCCAAAACAAAAGCTTTGATCATGGAAGTCAAACATGACAAGTTTATGCGTGACTCATTGGATTATGATACAAACAAAATTTATATTTGGAATAAAAAACAAAGATTCTATTATAAAAAAGAGAATGACCAGAAAAGGTTTCCCAAAGAGGGTAAGAAAAATAAAAATAAAAATCAAAGCAAAAGTAACAAAAATAAGAAAGTAACCTTCAATGAGAGTGAGGCAGAATCATCAGGGGAGTACTCTACCTCAGGGGAAGAGTCAGATACTATAGGATCAGCTTCTGAATGTGCTGCTAATCCCCAGAATGTGGCAGTACAGTCCAAATATGATGCATCATACAATGTTGATACTGACAGAGATGATCTTAGAGCAACCACAAGTTCAGATCTGGCCCAGGTTTTTTCAAAACCCCCAAAAGAGTTAGAAGGGGGGGGAGGAAGAAAAGCAGAAAAGGGCATATTGAAGGAACAGGGTCTGAAACCACGCAGGGGGAGGTCGCACACAAAATACAATTAAAGTCAGTGATAAATTTGTCAACACAAACACTCAGTGATATGGAAATAAAGGTACTCAGCTATGGATTGAGTTTTGTTCCAGCTGAAAATTTCAACCTTTTTCAAACACTGATAGACGTGAACAGACTTATCAGAAATCTCACATTAAAAAAATACTTTAGTGAAACATTGCCAATAGATGGTGGGGAATGTACCAATGAAATCGAGAATGTCAACACTAATGCCCCTTTAAATTTTCAGGAACAAAGTGATTTACAGTCCCTGGAGACACTTTTTAGGGAGGGAACCTTGGGGATCATTGATCAAGATCTCATTATTAGGAGCAAAGGCCCCTCTCTATCTGAAGCCTCCAGGTTTTACCCTATTCAATGTAGGGGTAATATCCTAGAGAAATTTCAAAAACGTGTGGGATTAGACTTAACAAGGCTTGCATATACAGTTGGAGGAAAGAAATATTCTAATTTAACACAGTCAGAATCTGTTGCTCTAAAAAGTCTACAAGACAATAAAGCACTGGTCATCCGCTCAGCGGATAAAGGGGGGTCAGTTGTGGTAATGGACAGAACATTTTTTGTTAAAGAATCATTACGACAACTAAATGATACCTCACAATATCAGGTATTAGACTTTAATCCTACTTCTCGTTTTAAATATGAGATGAGTCATCTGATAGATGAGGGGCATGAAGAAGGGTACATTGACGAACCGACCAGTAAATATCTCACGGTTGACAACCCGATAGTCCCAATATTCAATTTTTTACCTAAGGTGCACAAATCCTTACTGGAAGTGAAGGGCCGTCCAATCATTAGTGGGATTGGCTCCATTACGGAGCCTTTGTCGGAGTGGTTGGACGAAATTTTACAGCCAATTGTGAAGGAATTGCCGAGTTATCTTCGTGATACTAAACAGTTGCTGATGGAGATGGAGGAGATACATTGGCAGAGTCACTATGGGTGGCTTACTATAGATGTCACATCATTGTACTCCTCCATCCCCCACAGTAAAGGTTTGGAAGCGTTAAGCTTTTGTTTAGAAAGATACACAACGATAGATCAAGGCTTTCGCTCTTATATACTACGAGTCACACAATACCTCTTAACCCATAACATGTTTGTGTTTGAAGGTGTCCATTACCTGCAGAGATGTGGGACAGCTATGGGGGCAAAGTTTGCCCCCTCCTATGCCAACCTGTTTATGGGTTGGTGGGAGCTGTCCCACATCTATGCATGTGATGGATACTGGAAGGAGAAGATAGTTCACTACAGAAGGTACATAGATGACCTTCTGGTCATCTGGAATGGTAGTGTAACAGAAGCTACCAACTTTGTGGAGATGTTGAATCAAAATGATGTCGGCATCAGATTCACAAGTGATTTCAATAAAGACAATATTAATTTTTTGGATGTAAATCTGTCAGGTACTGACAAAAAGGAAGTGGTTGCAAAAATATATAGAAAACCCATAGCGGGTAACACTCTCCTCCATGCCAAGAGCAGTCATCCACGAAGAGTATTTAGGTCAGTCCTAAAAGGGCAGTTCATTAGGATTAAAAGAAACTGTACTCTGGATGAGGAATTTGAAAAACAAGCTCTTGACATGGAGGAGAGATTTTTGCAAAGAGGTTACAAAAGAACAGAGATTGTGGCCATCAAAAATAATGTTGCAGCAATGGATAGGAAATAGCTTTTAAAAGAGAAGAAAAAGAACAATGTCACATTTGAAGGTGTATCATTCATAACACAGTATAGTCAACAATACCATTCAATTTGTGGAATTTTGAGGAAACACTTTCCAATGTTAAAAGCAGACGATAATTTGGCGAATATTATCCCCAAAGGTTGCAGGTATGCATTCAAGAAAGGAAAAAGCATAGGAAACATAGTCGCTCCAACACAATTGAGTTTAGAACAACCATTTGTCACCACTTCATCATGGCTCAGATTTAAAGGCACGTATAAGTGCAGTTATACACCTTGTACAGCCTGTGCACATTTACAACAGGGAGATGGATTCTCCAGCACCGTTACAGGAGAAAGATTTAATCACCTCTCATGTTTAAATTGTAGGTCCTGTTATGTAATTTACTTGGTCACCTGCATTACATGCAATATTCAATATACAGGACTCACTACAAGGGAGACTAGAGAGAGGATAAGGGAACACCTAACTAACATAAAGGCAGGCAAACTAACCACACCGTTAGTACAACATTTTAAATTGGAACACAATAGCAGTGTACAAACTTTTAGATGGACTATTATAGAATTGGTCAAATGTAAATCCAGAGGGGGAGATAGAGACAAACTTCTATCTAAAAGGGAAGTCTTCTGGATTCACAAATTGAAGACCAGGGTCCCCCTTGGATTAAATTCAGAATTTGACCTAATAAATTTTTGGGAATAAGAAAGTGTATATGTGGGCCAGTGTACTGGAGACTTTTTACCTATACTAATAATGTAATGTAATACAGTAGAATGTAATATTATATTATATAATTATGATAGAAAAGAGTTGATTAAATAATAGATCTCTAAACTCATTTCACAGGATAAAATCATTCTTTGGATGTGTTACTAGATATATTTAAATATAGGTGAGTTCGCTTAGCACTTGGTTCGGGTTTAAAAGACATAGTGGGACCGCAGATAGAGTGACCTATTCTTATGATTAGCCCAAAATTTATGAATTGAATAAAGTATTGTACGAATAGAGCTAATATAAGTCCATTTCAGAACACAATGCTATATTCTGAGACAATGAGAAAGTATATTACTCTAAGCGCAATACGAATAGTTTCTATTTCCTCCACTGTTTATGCAAACAAAGTCAGACATGTAATTTCTAAGAGAAAAATGTACCTATATATGTTTTCACATTAATTAGTACAAATACTCTGTTATTATAAATGATCATATATCTGTTACAGTGTCTATTGCCTTGTTGTTTTTCTTTTTTTTTATTTATATTATTTTTATTATAGTTTGGAGTAAAACTTTAACAAGAAAACAAAACAATAGAACCAGAGAGTGGTTCAGAATTCTTACAGGTAAATAGGGTTTTGTTACAGTAAATGTTGCACAAATTATTAATTAGAGTCTTTTCTTCTTTGTCCCGTGGTTCAAAGTCTTTTCACAGTTTTGCAAATGTTATGGTAGGCTCGAGGTAGATGAGTTGAGGAGAATGGTATGTGAGCCTCTCCATGTTCCGTTAAGGGGGGACATCAGAAAATGATTTTCTCTTATTTCTAGTGCAGTTCTGTTATGAATTTCATGAATCCAAATTAACTTGTTCAATGTTACAATTGGAGAGAGAAATAGAAAAGGTGGAAAGGAAGAGGAGAGAGGAAAGAGGAAAAGAGGAAAAAGAGGAAAAAAGCATAGACCAAATTGTTAGGAGTGTGAGTATATATCTCTGAGATGGGTTTATGTGTCTAGATCACTAAATTTGAAGGATTCCCACAAGAACATCATGTCCTGGTGTAGTGTAATTTGACCTAGTTTGAGGTAATATAGTCTCTCTAGGAGTAGGTTTCTATTAACTAATTCTATCCATTCCGACATTGTGGACACTACAGATGATTTCCATTTTCTTGGTATTAGCTGGTTAGCTGCATTTAGCATGATATGGAATAGATGTTGCCGTATTTTGCATGTAATTGAAGGTGGGTGCCTTAACATTATTATTTCTGGACCAGGTGTTATTTGAGAGTGCAGTGTTTTATTAATACTCGAAAAAATAATGGACCAATATGGTTTAATATGTTCACATTCCCACCAAATGTGGGAAAGGTGGCCTTCTTTGTGACAACCTCTCCAGCATGAACCTGGGGATTGTTTGTGTATGTACTTGATTCTGGCTGGCGTTAAATACCACCTCATCAATAATTTGATGTTGGTTTCTTTTGCATGGGCTGAGTGAGCGGAGTGTAACAGAGATGAGAACCTGAGCGACCAAGTTTTAGCAGGGGTAGTTAGGCGTAACTCATTATCCCATCTTTTAGTGTATGAGGGGAGTTCGGGAAAGGTATGTGTTAAGATGAGTTTATACAATTTGGAGATGGCTCCTTTTATCTCCTCTGTAGTTATACACATTTGCTCGAATATTGTGGGAGGCCTAGTGAGGTCTTTTTTAAATTTATGTGTCATTATGAAGTGTCTTGTTTGGTGTACATGTAGCCAAGATGATAAGAAAGGGTGCTCTAATAGGTCAAGTTGGGTTTTATCTTTAATAAACTTAGTCTCGTGAGTGATAAGGTACATGGGTAGGAGTTTTTGTGGGTCTGTAAGGAGTTTGCAATCTGAGGTTTTCCCGGGGCTGAATTCTGGGTTATTTAAGAGCGTGGTGAGGGGTGAGAATCTGGAAGAGATTTTATTTGACGTATTACAGAGAATTTCCCAGTCTGACCAGGTCTCATTGGAGATTGAGGACGTAGAGATGGAATGTCTGTTAAGGTAAACAGGGTTCCAACATGCTGTGCTGAGGTCATGATTAGGAGCTAGGTCGATTTCAATTTGCACCCAGCTTTTGTGGTTGGAAGTGTTAAATTTGCACCAGTCTTGTACTCTCTGTAGCGATATGGCACGTTTGTAGGATAGGAGATGTGGGACCCCAAGGCCTCCTTCTGATGGAGGTTTAAAAAGTGTGTCTCTATTAATTCGCGGGGGTCTACGGTTCCAAATGTATCCGTTTATGATCTTTTGCATAGTGTCTAGGTCTTTTTGTATGCCTGGGATGGGGACTGTTTGGAGAATGTATAATACTTTTGGGAGCAGGATCATTTTTGTTGCTTGCATTCTGCCTATCCACGATATATTTTTTGGGAGCCAATGTGATGTTAAGGTTAGGAGCTCTGTGATTAGATTACCATAATTATATTTGCGCAAGTCTTGTTTATCTGGAGTAATGTGAATGCCAAGGTACTTGAGGTATTTAGTTTGTTGTTTTAGGGGACAGGTGGATTTCAGGTTGTTAAGGGTGGGGGTTGTTAGGTTTATAGGGAGGTATTCTGATTTAGTCATGTTTACTAGAAAATTTGAAACTGTGCCAAATTGTGTTAGTTCAGTGATGGCTTGTTGTAGAGATACTTTAGGGTTTGTAAGTGTTAAGAGGATGTCGTCTGCGAACATGGCTAGTTTATGTGTCTGGTTAGCAATAGATATACCTTGAATTTGGTTGTTTAACCGTATTTTGATAGCCAGGGGCTCTAGGGATAAAACAAAAAGAAGTGGTGAGAGGGGACAGCCTTGTCTAGAACCGTTTCGGATTTCAAAGGGGTCCGAAAGGGTACCATTAATTTTAACCTGTGCTGTAGGGTTTGAGTACAAGGCAAGGATTTTATAAATGAAGGGTTCTGGGAAGTGGAAGTGTTGTAGGGTCGTGCGTAAGTAAGTCCAGTCTAGTCGGTCGAAGGCTTTTTCAGCGTCAGTGGAAACGAAAACAGTCGGGGTTTTTGTCTGTGTAACATATTCCAATAAATTTAATACTTTGACCGTATTGTCTTTTGCTTCTCTCTGTGGGATAAACCCTACTTGGTCTTGATGAACTATGGAGGGGAGAATTTGATTAAGTCGGGTTGCTAGAATTTTCGCATACATTTTGAGGTCAATGTTCAGTAAGGAGATTGGACGAAAATGTGCCGGTGAGTTCGGGGGTTTGCCAGGTTTTGTTAAAACTGAAATGTTGGCTTGCAACATTTCGTCAGGAAAAGGGAATTTTTCTGGGATTGAGTTGAATAGGGATGTTAAATGTGGCGCTAGCAGAGGAGCGAAGGTTTTATAATATAAGCCTGTGTAGCCATCAGGGCCTGGAGCTTTATTTTGTTTTAATTGCTTTATCGCTTCTGTTACCTCTGACAATTGAATTGGGCGATCTAATTGGTTGCATTGATCTAGGCTCAGTTTGGGGATAGGAAGATTTTCTAGGTATTGATTACAGAGGGATGCATGGCTGTGAGGGTCTCTAGATGGGAAAAGATTATAGAGTTTGTGGTAAAATTTCTTGAACTCTTTAGCTATTGATTTTGTGTCTTCTAGGTGTGTGCCATCTGGGTTCTTTATAGCGTGGATATAGGTTTTTTGTTGCTGCTTTTTTAATGCTCTAGCTAAGAGTTTGCCTGACTTATTACCCTCCCTGTAAAAATTTTGCTGAAGGTGTAGAAGCTGTTTTTGTGATTTTATCTGTAGTAAAAGGTTCATTTGTTCTCTTTTGGATTGTAGTTGTTCTAGAGTGGATCTATCAGAGGGGTTAGATTTGTGTTTGTAATCTAAGTCTGATATGTCTTTAGCCAAGAGATTTATTTCCTCACGTCTTTTCTTTTTTATCTGGGCAGCAGTTTTGATAAACTCCCCTCTTATAGTACTCTTGTGGGCTTCCCAGAGGGTGACCACATTTACATCTGGTGTCTCGTTTATAGAGAAGTATGAGCTTATCTGTTCTGAAAATAACTCTGTTTGCTTTGGGTCTAGCAGTAATGTGTCGTCCAACCTCCACTGAAAAGTTCTTATGGGGGCCGTTGGCCATTTTATGGTGCATGATACTAGGGAGTGGTCTGACCAAGTTGTATGATGTATGGAGGAGTGTGTGGTGTGTGATAGGATTAGGTGATCAACCATAATGTAGTCCAGTCTGGAATAATTACATTTTGGATGGGAAAAAAAGGTAAAATCTATTTTTTGAGGGTTGAAATATCTCCAGGCATCATGTAAGCCGAGGAGTTTAAATTTTTGCCAGATACTAGGGAGGTTCGGGATTTTAGCTCTAGAAGAGGGGTTTGAGCAGTCGACTGTGGGGTCTAGGGGGAGATTCAAGTCTCCTGCCATGATTAAGGAGCCTTTTGCTTCTTTAAGGAGTAGGTCTGCAACTGAGGATACAAATTTATCTTGGTGTGAGTTAGGGGTGTAGACGTTTATTAGAGTTACTGGTTTACCATATAGGAGACCTTTTAAACAAATGTACCTGCCTTCTTTGTCTCCTATGGTTTGGGTTTTAACAAAGGGGAGAGATTTGTGGATTAAGATGCTTACTCCATTAATTTTTTTGTGTGGGTTAGTGCTGTGGAAATGTAGGGGGTTATGTGAGGAGAAATATTTGGGGATATTTTTCCCCTTGAAGTGGGTCTCTTGGAGCATTAGTATGTGTCCTCCTTTTTTAAGGAGGTCTAGTATAGCTAGCCTTCTCTTGTTAGGGCAATTGAGACCTTTAGCGTTCTGTGTGAAGATAGTTAAATTTTGTGGAGAGTGATTAATCAACATGTTGTATATGTGTCAGAGAGGGTAGTATGTGTGAACATAGATTATATACTGGTGAACATATAAGTGGTGTCATATGCTTCAATAGAGAGCAGGACAGAAAAGAAAAGAAAGGAAGGGAGAAGAATAGGTAAAGAGGAAGAACAGTAAAACACAATAATTTCAATACATGTTCAAACAACATAATTCTATTCTAGGGAGATAAACTCCCGGCTAGGTGAAAAAAAAATAATAAAGTCAACATTAGTTAACTGTTAACAATTTAACCTTTAAGACACTATTTAAATATCTCTGAGGTTCTGTATGCCTCGTGAGTTCTGGAGTATAGATAATACTTGCAGTTAGGGGTCTCCATAGGGGACTATTCGAGAGTTCAGGATATGTCCTTGTGTGCAGCAAAGACTTTTCATCCCTTTTCTTCTAATGATGGAGATGTGGATTGTACAGATTTGCGGGGTTTCTTCTGAGACGCCTGTCTCCACTCACTCCTTTGTGGTAGAGGGTTCAGCTTGCTTGGACTTGTGTGTTTCTCTTGAGGCTCAGCATTTTCCTCTAGCTGAGGGATAGGGATGTCCAGATCCCTGCATATGTCTGGTATATCTTTAGTAGATGTGCAAGTGATGCGTCTTCCTTTCCATAGGATTAACAGATGAAAGGGGAACCCCCATCTGTAGGGGATGTTTAGTTTTCTCAACAGCGACGTGAGTGGTTTAAGTTCTCGTCTTTTTGAAAGAGTTCTCTGTGACAAATCGGCAAACATTTGAATGTCCATGTTGTCATATTTTATGGGCTGTTGTTCTCTGGCTAACTTCATTAGCTCCTCTTTCTCTTGGAAATTCGTGATGCGGGCTATGATGTCTCTTGGTGCTTGTCCTGCTAGTGGTTTAGGTCGTAGGGCTCTGTGAGCTCTGTCTATGCATATTTTTGAGGGTGTTTCTTCTTTTTTTAACGTGCTGAAGAAGTCTTGGAGATATTGTTCAATATCTGGTGGTAAAATGGTTTCAGGGATTCCCCGTAGTCTAATATTATGACGTCTGCTGCGATTTTCGATATCATCTATCTTATCCTCCAGCTCATTGATAGTTGTATCTTGTTTCTGAACGGTGCTTTGCAGGTCTGTGATAGTGTCTGCATGTAGATCCTGGGTGTTTTCGAGTGATTCTACTCTGTGACCAATGTCAGAGATGTCCTTTTTGAGATCTGAGATTTCCTCCTTGATGCATTGCTTGACCTGTGAAATAAGAGAAGAAAAGTCCTTTTTTGAAGGGATTGTTTTGAAGAGAGCTGTGGGGATGGTAATGCTTTCTGAAGCGAGGTCGCTTTCAGATTCTGAAGAACTGTGTTCCGACCTAAGGTCTGGCATTGCATCTTCTGTAGGTGCTATGTTTTTTGTTTCAAGCGTCTTGAAAAAATTGTTTACTGTATGAGTGGATGTTTTCAGGGGTTTAGCATTCTTGCTTGGTTTATTAATTTTTTTTGGAGACATCTTTGGATGGATTTTGCCCCTCTGCCTTCACTAAATCCTTAAAAGATAAATAAAGATCTTGGTGCTGAGTACAAAGTTCTTTGAGTTTATACTGTCGTTGCAGGTTCTTTATAAGAAGTATAATCTGTTTATCTGGCCCATAAAGAGTGAACACACTGCAGCTGTTAGTAGTTAAGGTGTGATCAAGTTTTCCATGTGCAGAAGCTTGTACAAATGTCCATATAATGTGTGACACTTTTTGGTTGTCTGTGCTTGGAGGGCTGTGTTTGTTTCTATGAGACTTTTCCACATGCAGCAACGTATGTTTTAATTGTAGCAGGGTATGTAAGCTTTCATTTTGTCAAATGCACTTGAGGGGATGTTTATAACACCTTTAGTCTAGCTGTCAAAGTTTTTAGTGCACCACTTGCTATAATAAGTCTTTAACACTGTGAGGATGGTGAAGCACAACTTTACTTTTATAGCAGGGTGAATATTATATGATCCGTTTTTCTTACCCCTTTGTTGCAGTGATCTATTTGCTGTAGCTTGCTCCCGGTGAAAGGCAATTTAAGTGCGCATCAAAACTTTAGTACAGGCTGCGGCCCGTCGCTGCATTATCTTCAGTACGTTCCTGTGTGGCATTTGAGGTACCGGAGTTCTGGTAGGTCTATGTGCTTACCGGATGATTTGTCTCTGGGAATCCCTTAATGTAGGTGTCTCCGGACCCTGATCTTCCCTTACCATGCCGCCATCAGAGTTTGAAGCGAGGTGTATATGTGCGCTCAGTGCGCTCTCTCCCAAATGGCAGATCTCTTGTAGCGAGGCACACAGGTCAAGCAGAACCTTTGTCTGGGGTTAGTCGCTCATTTATCTGGCGGTTTATGGCCTTAAAGTGCAGGATGGCTAATGCCTAAGGCGTTTTCACCTAGCTGGGGCCTAAGAGCTCAGTCAGACAGCCGCCATCTCTCAGGCTGGCTAGCTCCGCCCGCCTTGTTGTTTTTCTATCGACACATTGTTAATATCACGTTTGGATATAATTTACATAAGTTACATATGTTGTAATAGTTGAAACTTCATTGGAGCGAGCTTATAGAACCATTTCAATTGTTTGAGCTTCAATGATGTAAATAGTTCACACACTATTGAGGGGTTAATTTTGAATATAACAGGTGTGGTATTGTTCCGCCCCGGGTAAAAGGAGGTTCTTTGTTTTTAACCTATTAACTGGTTTCAATGGGTATTTAATCTCACTTGGAACAAGTGACTGCAGCTACGATTACGGCCCTTGGAGCCGAAACGCGTCAGCGAGCAGTCCTTGGGGTGGAACACACACATGTATCTAGGGATTTGAATTGTCATTACTGCAATGATGAACTTTTAAATGTTTCTTCGAATAAAGCTATCTGAAACTTCATCTATATCCAGTGCATCCTACTTTTTGTGATTGCTGCATCGTTTTCACCTCTTAGCCAATAGCCGTGCGGTAAATCCGGCTTGGCGCCCATGGGAGACGGATTTACCGCACCTGTTAGCCAAAAAAATATTTAGCCGTGGGCTGCTGTAGCAGCTAAGAGCGGCGATCGATTGAATCAAATAAAGGAGCTTTCCACATGAAGTATCTTATATCTTATCTTATACTTAATGAATGAAAGTGCCCTTTATTTGTTTCAATAGTAAATCCTAGCGTTTGTACAACGCTAGGATTTACTTTCACTTTAAATAAGTTATCTTTACTACGTGGAACTCTGTTACCAGAAAGTTAATAACACCAGGTGGCACAATAAGTAAGGGGAAAAGGGAGGGTGAATGAACCCAGAAACAGTAATAACTTATAATGTTAAAGGGACATTGTACACTAGATGTTTCTTTGCATAAATGTTTTGTGACAAACAAACAGAAAGCGGTGCTCTCTGTCTTACCCGCTCTGTTTACATTCGCGGCACACGGGAGAGTGGGGATGACGTCAGACATCTAGGGGGATGTGCTAAAGCCAGCGTTTTCGTCCGGAACGCCAAGTAGTAATACAAAGAATGTCCCAAGCACAATCCACAAAGCAGCAGTAAAATGAAACATCCAAGTGATTCAAATCATATAAAGTATACATATATAAATGTTTTGTACATGATCCATTTATACAGTCCATCTGGGGGTGTTTTGTAACAATGTATAGTTTTATTATTCTTTAATAACATTCTGCTGACTCCTAACCAAGCGCCACAGTTTTAGATTTCTACTGTTGTCTACAGACCTCAGACTGCTTCTGTTTGTATAATGGATCTTTTTAAATGCAGGGGAGGGAGGGGGATCTGCTCTCAGTCCCTTTCAGTGGGTGTCCCAGGCTAATCTTATCAACAGACCTAAACTTGGAGCTTCTAAGTAAGTTTTTTGGATTTTTAGATCAGTATCTGTGCATATTCTTCTTTATAGTAGTGTCAATTACACGCAGATATATGAAAATTGGTGTATACTGACCCTTTAAAATCAAGCACCATATAGCAATAGTTTATGGTCCAATAGTGATATCGATATATAATAATTTGCATTAATTTACTTTTAAGAAAAAGTTTAATTTACTTTAAAACAGTGAAGTATTTTAATTCTCCTGGGGAGCAGATACAAATATTCTATTTTTTTTATTGTTTATTAATAAAAGTCATTTGACTTCATTACTGTTTATTGTTAAATTATTACCAAATAAGTGCTTCTAGGCAAATCTTTCCACATACTTTTATGTAGGTTTCTTGTTGGCCAATACTGAGCCAGCTATGTTGTACGCACCTCTGTAGAGTCATAGACCATAATTATATATAGAGATACCTGATGAGATGTGATGAAAATATCTGTTATCTCTGTTGGTGATATAGTCATACCGTACAATAAATAATACTATGGTTTGTCGGCTACTTTCATTGTTTAAGAAATGGTGCGTTTTATTTAGAGGTTAGTGGAAATAAAGATATTTGTTTCCAGACAAGTTCTATTCGTGGACTCCAGGTTAATAATCTATCTTAAAATGATGCTGATGATACTGCCTCTGATTGGCTGGTGATACTGCCTCTGATTGGCTGGTGATACTGCCTCTGATTGGCTGTATCACAACCAGCCTTCTTAACAAAATTTACCTAAAAATAATTTGAACAGTTGATGTTTACTGATGTATTGGGGTCTTACTGGTCCCTGATAGCCCTAATGTGAGCTATGGGTGGTATAACCCTGCAGGAATGAACTTGTAAATCTAGTGAAATGAGTTATGATAGATTTTATATTATTATTATCGGTTATTTGTAGAGCGCCAACAGATTCCTCAGCGCTATAAACATAGGCGGTATACAAGGAAACATTTATAGGGATCAGATAGGTAGAGAGCCCTGCCAAGAGTCGCACTGTTGTAGTCAGCGCTTAAGAAGGTGATCTACAAACTGCTGGGCTCTTAGGCTTACATGCTAAGGGGGTTCAAGGGGATAGCAATGGAGGAGAGGAACTGGTATAAAAAAGGTTAGTGTAGGTTGTATGCATCCCTGAACAGTAGAGTCTTTAGGGAGCGCTTGAAGCTTTTAAAACTAGAAGAGAGTCTTGTGGAGCGAGGCAGAGAGTTCCACAAGATGGGAGCCAGTCTGGAGAAGTCCTGTAAATGGGAGTGTGGGGAGGTGACAAGAGAGGAGGAAAGTAGGAGGTCATGAGCAGAGCGAAGGGGACGGGAGAGAGAGAATCTGGAGACAAGGTCTGAGATATAGGGGGGAGCAGTGCAGTTGAGGGCTTTGTATGTCAGAGTGAGAATTTTGTGTTTAATCCTGGAGGCAAGAGGAAGCCAGTGAAGGGGTTGGCAGAGAGGTGCAGCAGATGAAGAGCAACGTGTAAGGAAGATGAGCCTGGCAGAGGCATTCATTTTCGATTGTAATGGAGCTAGGTGGCAGCTGGGGAGACCAGAGAGGACAAGAGTTGCTGTAATCGAGGCGGGAAAGGATGAGAGAGTGGATTAAAATCTAAGTTATGTCTTGTGTAAGGAAATGTCTAATTTTAGAGATGTTTTTAAGGTGGAAGTGGTAGGATTTAGCCAAGAACTGAATGTTAGGAGTGAAAGAAAGATCTGAGTCTAGTGTGACCCCAAGACATTGTGCATGCGGGTTAGGGGTAATGATGGAGTTGTCGACAGTTAGAGAGAGATTGGGGGTGGAGGTTTTGGAAGAAGGGGGAAAAAATAAGGAGCTCAGTTTTGGAGAGATTTAGCTTGAGGTAGTGAGAGGACATCCAGGAAGAGATGTGAGAAAGACAGTTAGTGACACGGGTTAGCAAGGAAGGAGATAGGTCTGGTGCAGAGAAGTAGATTTGGGTGTCGCGGGCATACAAATGATATTGGAACCCGTGGGACTTTATTAAGGAACCTAGTGATGACATGTAGATTGAGGGGACAGAGGACTTGAGGTACCCAGACAGAAAGTGGTGACGGGGCAGAGGATGCCCCAGAGAAGGCTACACTAAAGGTAGTTTGACAGGTAGGAAGAGAACCATGAGAGGGCTGTGTCACAGATGCCGAAGGATTGGAGGGTTTTGAGCAAAAGAGGGTGCTCAACAATATCAAAGGCTGTGGACAGATCAAGGAGGATAAGCAGAGAGAATTTACCTTTCGATTTTGCTGTAAGTAGGTCGTTGGTAACCTTAACGATTGCTGTCTCTGTGGAGTGATGGGGATGAAATCCAGATTGCAGTGGGTCGAGGAGGGAGTTTAATGTAAGTAAATGGGATAGGCATGCATATACTAGCTTTTCTAGAAGCTTTGAGGCAAAAGGTAGTAGGGCAATAGGGCGGTAGTTGGATGGGGAGGTTGGATCAAGAGAAGGTTTTTTGAGGAAAGGTGTGACCAGTGCATGTTTTAGAGATGAGGGAAATATACTGGAGCTGAGGGAGAGGTTGAAAAGGTGTGTGAGTATAGGGGTAAGGGTAGAAGAGAGGGCGGGGAGCAGCTGTGAGGAGATAGGGTCAAGGGGACAGGTAGTGAGGTGAGAGCGCAGCATAAGTGCCGAAATTTCTTCCTCAGTAACAGGGGAGAAAGAGCTAAATTAATGGCTATGTGGGTTGTGGTTGATTGCGAGCATTTGAGGGGGTGAGCGAATGAAAGTATGTTGCGAGCTGATTTCGATTTCTGATGGAGTTGATTTTGTTATTTAAGTGGCTGGATTTTCAAATGACTGCAGAGATATTTTCAGTTTACTTCTATAATTAAATGCACTTTGTTCTATCTGTATACTTTATTGAAAAGCATTCCCTAGGTAAGCTCGGGAGCACCAATGCACTACTGGGAAATGGCTGGTGATTAGTGGCTACACACACATGCCTCTTGTAATAGGCTCATCAGATATGTTAAGCTGACTTTTTAGGAGTTTAGTACATAGTTATATACAAGGAATAGTGCAATAATAAAATGCCATAAACATATTCTTGTTACATTTTTATTTCCCATTTGTTGTACAGTAGCTGCATAAGTTGTCATAAAGTTTTTCCTCACGAATGATGAAACGTATTTTCTATCCCCTCTGTGTATTTCCTGCTGTATATATGCTCTAAATATTGAACTATGACTAACAAGAGTGTCCTCGGGCCAGATCTCATACTTGTTCCTGAGATAGACCAACAAACATATTGAGTATATTTGCTGCTCATTTGATTCTTCTTTTCTTTTCATTTTTAACTTTCTTTATACTTTTTGGCCTTGTCATTTAGTTCCACCAACGGGCTCAGCACGGTGTCTCGTGAGTACCTCAAAGGGGACTATGCGTTAGATCTGGAAGCTGTAAAGTCTGGAGCCACCAGCTTGCCCCACCTCAACAAGACTCTAGTGACGTCCTGCAAAAAACTACATGGGTATGTGATCGTAAGTTTTAGTTGGGAAACCAGTGAATTCTGGGTAAGGAAACCATTTTGTGATCAACACAGATGTTAATGTGGGTAATATAGGAGTTAATGCATATCAGCAACCACAGAGACTTTTAAACTTTCAAAATAGTGTAATCAAAACCATTTGTAACCAGAGGAAAAATTTTCTATGTGTCACTAGAATATTTATTTTATGTTGGTACAGCTGAGACATAGTGTAATAGTTTAACGTTCATGCTTGCATACTTTGTCATTCTTGTGTTTTCCATACAGGGAGGTCGATAAAGTATTATCTGGACTGGAGATTCTCTCAAAAGTCTTTGACCAGCAAAGTTCCCCCATGGTGTCAAAGATACTCCAACAGGTGAGGATTTGCTAAAGATCAATTAGGATTACATTACATCGTTCTCTCAGCATATTCAGATAGAGTGTAGAATAAATACAAAAATAATTTTAATTATTTTATCAAACTGACCTTTTTCTATTTGTATCCTTTGTTGAAACATAACTTTTAAATGAGGATGTACTGAGATATGCTACAGAGAATGCACTATAAGGTAGCTGTGTCTGCAACCACTATACTTTCTAAGGTGTGTGCATGTACTCTCAAATTAATGTGCTTGAGGTTACCCCAGACCGGAGCATGATCGCAGCTACAGGTGTGTTGAGACTGGCAAGATTAAACAGGAGTATAGTGGGTGTCAGAAGGTAGTTGTGAGTCTGGCTTTTAACTGTATTGTGTTGAGGTAGTCATGTTAACTTAGTAATCACAGGACATTTATGGAACGTGTCACAAGGTCAAAATGTTCATACTGTTGAAGGTGTTTGCACATCATCTGGTTGTCTGTAAGTGTGTTACTGTGTACTTGTGTGTGTCTGAGATTGTGTCTCTATTTCTGTGTTAGTGCATGTTTTTGTGAGTGTATGTCTGAGTGCTTCTGTGTGTGTGTGTATGCATCAATGTGCATGCCTGTGTGAGTGTTTCTGTGTGTGAATATGTAATTGTGTGTGTCTGAGATTATGTGTCTATGTTTCTGTGTCAGTGTGTTTCTGTGTGTGTGTGTATCAATGTGCGTGCCTGCGTGAGTGTTTCTTTGTGTGAATATGTAATAGTTTGTGAGTGAGATTATGTGTCTATGTTTCTGTTTTAGTGTGTCAGTGTGTTTCTGTGTGTTTCTGTATCAATGTGCGTGGCTGCATGACTGTTTCTGTGTTTGAATATGTAAAGTGTTTCTGTGTTTGAATATGTAATAGTGTGTGTCTGAGATTATGTCTGTATTAGTGTGTGTCTGTGTCAGTGTGTGTTCTTGTGTGAGTGCTTGTGTCTGTGTCAATGTATGTGCCTGGGTGAGGTAGTGTGTGTGTGTACTTGCTTGTGTCAGTGTGTGCCTGTGTTAGTGTGTGTGCTTGTGTCAGTGTGTGCCTGTGTGAGCATGTGTGCTTGTGTCAATGTGTGAGCTTGTGTGTGTGTGTGTGTGTTTTTGTCTGTATCAGTGTGTGTGTGTGTGAGTGTGTTTCTGTGTTTGAGCAGGTGTGTCTGTGTGTGCGTTTGTGTGTTATTACCTTTACAATGTTTTTAAGTTTGACTATTCTCAAGAATAAAGTGCGCGCACATTTTAGTAACTTGGTCAAAAGTTGCACTGGTCTAAATTTTGGCACTCGCTGCTAAAAATAAATAAATAGACATAACCATGTCTGCAACAATGTCTATAACGTTATAGTGCACAAAACACCTTACTATAGTACACCTTACTATGTTCTGTTGGAGTTTTAACAAAGGATGCAAGGAGAAAGAGCTACAGTCTATAATAGAAGTAAAGTGATTTGTTTTGTATTTAATTGTAAGCTCCATCGTGCGTTTTTTTAGTGATACAGGATCATGCACCTTCTACTTAATGTTTTCTGTTTAGACATAAACCCAATACTTTTATATGCATGCACAGTTAATGCAGATGTTTTCTAATGTCTAATCGGTGATCTACAATAAATACATGAAATAAAATAGTTTTATGCAGGGAAATGAGGAAAACTAATTGTAAGTAATTTCAACATGTATTACTGCTTTTATTAAACATTTTAATAGGAATTAAATGTTTATTTTGTGTGTCACTTTTATAGCATTTGATATAGATCTAGTACAATTAAACTCTGAATAGAGAAAACATTTACACTGTGATTTTATTAGCAAAATGTAAATTTCATGAACAATTTACCCATTGAGTATGTTAATATTATCCCCTCTGCTGTAATTTTAACACCTACACTGATCAAGCACTGTGGAGTATGTCAAGTTTCTGAATTCCACAAAATGCACCCCAGCCTCTCTGGGGACAGTGGGACCCCCCCCCCCCAACACACACCAGTTTCTAGGTTTAAATTACGGGAAAAGCAGACAAAATAAATAATTTGTTAGAAAAATAGGACGTTAAAAAATATAAATAAATAAATAAATAAAAAAACCTCCTAAAAACAGAGACCGTTATCCTTATTGGCCAGTAATGATTAGCAGAAAGTACAAAACATTTTTGAGGTGAATGGCAACTTGCGTGACGTAACCTCAACACTATTGTATCCCTCTTGTGTTAGAGGGGCCTATGTTTTATGCATTTCTGAGTTTTAAACAACTTTCCAATTTAATTCTATTATCAAATTTTCTTCATTCTCTTGTTATCCATTGCTGAAGGGACAGCATTGCACTACTGACAGGAAGCTGAAAATATCTATTTAGCCAATCACTAGAGACAAATGTGTGCAGGCACCAATTAGCAGCAGCTCCTACTAGTGTATGATATGTGCGTATTCATTTTTTAACAAGGGATACATACGCCTAGATTTAGAGTTTTGCGGCCAAAGGGGTGCGTTAGCTACGCGTGTTTTTTTCTGGCCGCACCTTTTAAATACCGCTGGTATTTAGAGTTCACAGAAGGGCTGCGTTAGGCTCCAAAAAAGGAGCGTATAGCATATTTACCGCAACTGCAACTCTCGATATCAGCGGTGCTTACGGACGCGGCCAGCTTCAAAAACGTGCTTGTGCACGATTCCCCATAGGAAACAATGGGGCTGTTTGAGCTGAAAAAAACCTAACACCTGCAAAAAAGCAGCGTTCCGCTCCTAACGCGGCCCCATTGTTTCCTATGGGGAAACACTTCCTACGTCTGCACCTAACACCCTAACATGTACCCCGAGTCTAAACACCCCTAACCTTACACTTATTAACCCCTAATCTGCCGCCCCCGCTATCGCTGACCCTTGCATATTTTTTTTAACCACTAATCTGCCGCTCCGTACACCGCCGCCACCTACATTATCCCTATGTACCCCTAATCTGCTGCCCCTAACACCGCCAACCCCTATATTATATTTATTAACCTCTAATCTGCCCCCCACAACGTCGCCGCCAGCTACCTACAATAATTAACCCCTAATCTTCCGACCGCATCTCACCGCTACTATAATAAAGTTATTAACCCCTAATCCGCCTCACTCCCGCCTCAATAACCCTATAAGAAATCGTATTAACCCCTAATCTGCCCTCCCTAACATCACCGACACCTAACTTCAATTATTAACCCCTAATCTGCCGACCGGAGCTCGCCGCTACTATAATAAATGTATTAACCCCTAAAGCTAAGTCTAAACCTAACACTAACACCCCCCTAAATTAAATATAATTTAAATATAACTAAATAAATTAACTCTTATTAAATAAATTATTCCTATTTAAAGCTAAATACTTACCTGTAAAATAAACCCTAATATAGCTACAATATAACGAATAATTATATTGTAGCTATTTTAGGATTAATATTTATTTTACAGGCAACTTTGTATTTATTTTAACCAGGTACAATAGCTATTAAATAGTTATTTACTATTTAATAGCTACCTAGTTAAAATAATTACAAAATTACCTGTAAAATAAATCCTAACCTAAGTTACAATTAAACCTAACACTACACTATCAATAAATTAATTAAATACAATACCTACAATTATCTACAATTAAACCTAACACTACACTATCAATAAATTAATTAAATACAATACCTACAAATAAATACAATGAAATAAACTAACTAAAGTACAAAAAATAAAAAAGAACTAAGTTACAAAAAATAAAAAAATATTTACAAACATTAGAAAAATATTACAACAATTTTAAACTAATTACACCTACTCTAAGCCCCCTAATAAAATAACAAAGACCCCCAAAATAAAAAAATGCCCTACCCTATTCTAAAATTAAAAAAGTTCAAAGCTCTTTTACCTTACCAGCCCTGAAAAGGGCCCTTTGCGGGGCATGCCCCAAAGAATTCAGCTCTTTTGCCTGTAAAAAAAAAACATACAATACCCCCCCCCCAACATTACAACCCACCACCCACATACCCCTAATCTAACCCAAACCCCCCTTAAATAAACCTAACACTAAGCCCCTGAAGATCTTCCTACCTTATCTTCACCACGCCGGGTTCACCGATCGATCCAGAAGAGCTCCTCCGATGTCTTGATCCAAGCCCAAGCGGGGGGCTGAAGATGTCCATGATCCGACTGAAGTCTTCATCCAAGCGGGAGCTGAAGAGGTCCATGATCCGGCTGAAGTCTTCTATCAAGCGGCATCTTCAATCTTCTTTCTTCCGGATCCATGTTCATCCCGCCGACGCGGAACATCCATCTTCACCGACGACTTCCCGACGAATGACGGTTCCTTTAAGGGACGTCATCCAAGATGGCGTCCCTCGAATTCCGATTGGCTGATAGGATTCTATCAGCCAATCGGAATTAAGGTAGGAAAATTCTGATTGGCTGATGGAATCAGCCAATCAGAATCAAGTTCAATCTGATTGGCTGATCCGATCAGCCAATCAGATTGAGCTCGCATTCTATTGGCTGATCGGAACAGCCAATAGAATGCGAGCTCAATCTGATTGGCTGATCGGATCAGCCAATCGGATTGAACTTGATTCTGATTGGCTGATTCCATCAGCCAATCAGAATTTTCTTACCTTAATTCCGATTGGCTGATAGAATCCTATCAGCCAATCGGAATTCGAGGGACGCCATCTTGGATGACGTCCCTTAAAGGAACCGTCATTCGTCGGGAAGTCGTCGGTGAAGATGGATGTTCCGCGTCGGCGGGATGAACATGGATCCGGAAGAAAGAAGATTGAAGATGCCGCTTGATAGACGACTTCAGCCGGATCATGGACCTCTTCAGCTCCCGCTTGGATGAAGACTTCAGTCGGATCATGGACATCTTCAGCCCCCCGCTTGGGCTTGGATCAAGACATCGGAGGAGCTCTTCTGGATCGATCGGTGAACCCGGCGTGGTGAAGATAAGGTAGGAAGATCTTCAGGGGCTTAGTGTTAGGTTTATTTAAGGGGGGTTTGGGTTAGATTAGGGGTATGTGGGTGGTGGGTTGTAATGTTGGGGGGGGTATTGTATGTTTTTTTTTACAGGCAAAAGAGCTGAATTCTTTGGGGCATGCCCCGCAAAGGGCCCTTTTCAGGGCTGGTAAGGTAAAAGAGCTTTGAACTTTTTTAATTTTAGAATAGGGTAGGACATTTTTTTATTTTGGGGGTCTTTGTTATTTTATTAGGGGGCTTAGAGTAGGTGTAATTAGTTTAAAATTGTTGTAATATTTTTCTAATGTTTGTAAATATTTTTTTATTTTTTGTAACTTAGTTCTTTTTTATTTTTTGTACTTTAGTTAGTTTATTTCATTGTATTTATTTGTAGGTATTGTATTTAATTAATTTATTGATAGTGTAGTGTTAGGTTTAATTGCAGATAATTGTAGGTATTGTATTTAATTAATTTATTGATAGTGTAGTGTTAGGTTTAATTGTAACTTAGGTTAGGATTTATTTTACAGGTAATTTTGTAATTATTTTAACTAGGTAGCTATTAAATAGTAAATAACTATTTAATAGCTATTGTACCTGGTTAAAATAAATACAAAGTTGCCTGTAAAATAAATATAAATCATAAAATAGCTACAATATAATTATTCGTTATATTGTAGCTATATTAGGGTTTATTTTACAGGTAAGTATTTAGCTTTAAATAGGAATAATTTATTTAATAAGAGTTAATTTATTTCGTTAGATTTAAATTATATTTAACTTAGGGGGGTGTTAGTGTTAGGTTTAGACTTGGCTTTAGGGGTTAATACATTTATTATAGTAACGGCGAGCTCCGGTCGGCAGATTAGGGGTTAATTATTGAAGTTAGGTGTCGGCGATGTTAGGGAGGGCAGATTAGCGGTTAATACTATTTCTTATAGGGTTATTGAGGCGGGAGTGAGGCGGATTAGGGGTTAATAACTTTATTATATTAGCGGTGAGATGCGGTCGGAAGATTAGGGGTTAATTATTGTAGGTAGCTGGCGGCGACGTTGTGGGGGGCATATTAGGGGTTAATAAATATAATATAGGGGTCGGCGGTGTTAGGGGCAGCAGATTAGGGGTACATAGGTATAAAGTAGGTTGCGGCGGTGTACAGAGCGGCAGATTAGGGGTTAATAATAATATGCAGGTGTCAACGATAGCAGGGGTGGCAGATTAGGGGTTAATAAATATAACATAGTGGTCGGCGATGTTAGGGGCAGCAGATTAGGGGTACATAGGGATAACGTAGCTGGCGGCGGTGTACGGAGCGGAAAATTAGGGGTTAAAATTTTTTAATAGAGTGGCGGCGATGTGGGGGGACCTCGGTTTAGGGGTACATAGGTAGTTTATGGGTGTTAGTGTACTTTAGAGCACAGTAGTTAAGAGCTTTATAAACCGGCGTTAGCCCAGAAAGCTCTTAACTACTGACTTTTTTCTGTGGCTGGAGTTTTGTCGTTTTCTAACGCTCACTTCAGCCACGACTCTAAATACCGGCGTTAGAAAGATCCCATTGAAAAGATAGGATACGCAAATGGCGTAGGGGAATCTGCGGTATGGAAAAGTTGCGGCTGCAAAGTGAGCGTTAGACCCTTTCCTGACTGACTCCAAATACCAGCGGGCGGTAAAAACCAGCGTTAGGAGCCTCTAACGCTGGTTTTGACAGCTACCGCCCAACTCTAAATCTAGGCCTAAGAGAACGAAGCACATTTGAAAATAGAAGTGAATTTAAAAGTGTATTAAAATGACCTGCTTTATCTGAATCATGCAAGTTTAATTTTTACTTTCCTATTATTATTATTATCATTTATTTGTATAGCGCCGCCAAATTTCGTAACGCTGGGTACAATGACAAGGATTTGTGATAAAATACAAAACATAACAAAACTAAATATATCTAGCACAGGAGGAAGAGGGCTCTGCTCTGGAGAGCTCACAGTCTACAGGTTTAGGGTGCAGAGACATAAGGTTGGGGGTAACTTGTCACATCGGTTGTAGTTGCAGCAGTGAGTCAGGCAGTTCATGTATTAGTTTGGTTAGGATGATTGATGGAGGAGAGACGGTTCGCCTCTCTGAATAGGTGGGTTTTCAAGGAGCATCTAAAGCTATACAAGGTTGGAGACAGTCTTATGGAGCGGGGTAGAGAGTTCCAGAGGACAGGAGCAGCACATGCGAAGTCTTGGAGGCGGGAGTGGGACGTAGAGAGAGGTTGATCGAAGAGGACGGGATGGGGAATATTTCACGATGAGAGAGGAAATATAGCTGGGAGTTAGACTGTTGAGTGCTTTGTAAGTTAGGGTTAATACTTTAAATTGTATTCTGGAGTGTATGGGGAGCGACTGGCAGAGCGGAGCAGCTGATGTAGATCGGCGACTTTGGTGAATGAGTCTAGCAAAAGCATTCATAATAGATTGGAGGGCGGAGAGGCGGTGTTTTGGAAGGCCATTTAGGAGTAGATTGCAATAATCAATGCGTGACAAAATGAGGGAATATATAAGTATTTTTGTAGTTTTTTGAGTAAGGAAAGGACGAATTCTGGAAATGTTGCGTAGTTGTGAATGGCAGGATTTGGTAAGCATTTGTATATGTGGGTTGAATGTGAGTTCTGGGTCTAGTGTGACCCCAAGACAGCGGACCTAGGGTGAGGTGTTAAGAATAGAGTCTCCAACCGTCAGAGAAATGTCAGGTGTTGGCTGTCTCGTAGAGGGGGGAAAAAGAAGCAGCTCAGTTTTGGACAGATTGAGTTGGAGGTAATGTGAAGACATCCTAGAGTAAATTGCAGAGAGGCAGTTGGAAATCTGGTTGAGTAAAGAGGGAGAGATATCAGGAGAGGAAAGATAGATGTGGGTATCATAAGCATATAAGTGGTACTGGAATCCAAAGGAGGTTATAAGTTTTCCAAGGGAGGATGTATAGAGAGAGAAAAGCAAGGGGCCCAAAGACAGAGCCTTGCGGTACTCCAACTGAGAGAGGCATAGGATCGCAAGATATGTTGTTAAAGGAAAATGAAAACGAGCGGTTTGAAAGATATGAGGCAAACCAGGAGAGGGCTGTGTCTCGGATGCCAAATAAATGTAGTATTTTTAGGAGGAGAGGATGGTCGACTGTGTCAAAAGCAGCGGATAGGTCAAGAAGAATTAGTAAGGAGTAGTGGCCTTTTGCTTTAGCTGATAACAGGTCATTTGTTACTTTAACAAGAGCGGTTTCTGTTGAGTGTTTAGGGCGGAAACCAGATTGACGCATGCTTGAATGTATCAGGAAATGTGCCAGCGGTGAGAGATTGGTTAAAGAGATGAGTTAAGGTAGGGGTTAGTAAAGCAGAGAGAGAGGAAAGTCGTCGTGAAGGAATAGGGTCAAGTGGGCAGGTTGTGAGATGAGCCAAGGATAGGAGTACAGAGACTTCTTCCTCTGTTACAGGAGGGAAGTAGCATAGAGCTTTGTTAATAGAAGGGGTGGGTAGGATTGCTGAGTTTGAGGGGTGTGAGGTGCAGATATCTTTTCTAATGGTCTGAATTTTATTTTGGAAGTGATCAGCAATAATCTGAGCAGTGAAGTTGGTAGTGAGCAGGGGTGCAGGCGGACATAGAAGGGAGTTAAGGTTGAGAACAGCTTTCTGGGGTTGGATGCATGAGATGACACAAGGGAGGAAAAATAGGGTTGTTTGACCAGGCTGAGCGCAGAGTTGTAGGACTTAAGGATGAATTTATAATGCCGGAAATCAGCACAGGTGCGTGATTTCCTCCACTGCCGTTCAGCAGCCCGTGAACATCGCTGAAGATATCTGGTCTGTTTGGTGTGCATGGTTGCCGTAGAGTGATTGATGTACGGTAAACGGGAGGGTGCAGCTTTGTCAAGTGTTGATTTTAGTGCCAAATTATACTGTAAAGCCACAAGGTTTGGGCAAGAGAGGGATGAAATGTCAGAGCAGAGGATTCAGTTGAGTGGAAAAGTCTGTGAGATCCAAGTCATTTAAGTTCCTTTAAGGTAGCAGTTTCTTGGGGGCTTGCTAAGATGTGAGCTGTGAGTAGGACTATCTATTTAAAAACGATTGTGTATATTTAAAACAATATGTGTGATGTCTTTAAAAGATTTTTTAGAAAAATATATATATTGGTTAGTTACTGTTATTGTAACTAGGTGTCTATTCTTTTTCTGATTAAAGTTGATCAACAGGGTGTTCTTTATCGATATCTTTTTATCTTTTAGTGCAATATGTGAAAAATGTGCTATATTGCACAAAAGTTCTGCTTAGAATATTTATTAATAACGTGATATGTGCACAAAAAAAGGAAAGTAGAACTAGTGTGTCAAAATCCTGTGTATTTGAGGTGAATAAAGGGTTTATGGGCAAACTATTTATATAAGTTGAATAATGTTTTAAAAAAGAAAACGGAATGGGTAGTGCAATAGCGTATTTATTCTATAAGTAGATAATATAGCATTGGTATTGGTATATCTGGTTCCAAGTGGCAACAATTTTGGATACAATTTTAGATACAGTTGTGGCCACAACTTATGACTTTGTCTCTATAGATCGTTACAAATCGATCAGTATACGTATATCAAATATATACTCATTTGCAATCGTGTTCCGGAACATACTTTATGAACATACTTTATGAATATACGCAAATCCTATATGCTTTGTCAATCTTATATACTTAGTACTTGGAACTCCTTTTTATAATATAGTAGCTGCTATATATGTTAACTTTTGGCCACATATCCACCTACGGCCATCCACATATGTTCGAAATTTTATGTTGCAACATTAGAATATTTTGTAATTGTTTTTTATCGTCATAGTTTAAACTGTCCATTTTAAATATAGTAAAATATATCATTTTAACCTTGCAGAAACAAATCCGTTTTTACTTTAATTCTATTTTTATTTTCATTATGTATAACAGTGGGCTAAATAGAAGTTAAATACATTTGCCACTTGGAACCAGATATACCAATACCAAATGCTATATTATCTACTTATAGAATAAACACGCTATCGCACTACCCATTCCGTTTTCTTTTTTAGAACATTATTCAACTTATATAAATAGTTTGCCCATAAACCCTTTATTCACCTCAAATACACAGGAGTTTGACACACTAGTTCTACTTTCCCTTTTTTTGTGCACATATCACGTTATTAATAAATATTCTAAGCAGAATTTTTGTGCAATATAGCACATTTTTCACATATTTCACTAAAAGATAAAAAGATATCGATAAAGAACACCCTGTTGATCAACTTTAATCAGAAACAGAAAGGACACCTAGTTACAATAACAGTAACTAACCAATATATATATTTTTCTAAAAAATCTTTTAAAGACATCATACATATTGTTTTAAATATACACATTCGTTTTTAAATAGATAGTCCTACTCACAGCTCTCTTTTGAGCGCTCCCCACCCCCACTTGTTCTTTTGCACATACCTCCGATATTGGGATTATATCGGATTTGGGGAAGCACAGTTGAGTCTGATAATAGTGCCATCACACACATCCCTAAACTGGCTTGCAAAGATGTAGCAGGTAGAGTAAGAGAGAAAGTTAGTAGATGGTGGTCAGAGAGAGGAAAGGGAAGTTAAGGAAGTTGGAAACGGCACAGAGATTAGTGAAGACCAAGTCTATGAAGTTGCCTTAACAGTGGGTTGGAGATGTTGTCCACTGGGACAGGCCAAAATAGGTGGTAAGGGTTAGAAGTTTAGGGCAGCATGCATGTTAAAGTCCCCTAAGATGAGAGAAGGGAAATTAGAAGAGAGAAAATGTGGAAGCCAGGCTTCAAAGTGGTCCAGAAATTGTGATGCTGGGCCAGGGGGCCGATAGATAACTGCAACACGAAGAGCCAGAGGGGAGAAGTGGTGAATAGCATGAACTTTAAAAGATGAAAAGGAAAGAAAGGGGGGGAAGGAATGCAGTGAAAGGTACTTAGTGGAGACAGGAGAATTCCTACTCCCCCTTCTTGTTTGTCTCCTGGCCCTGGAGTGTGACTAAAGTGCAGGCCGCCATAGGACAGAGAGGCTACAGCAGTTGTGTTGGGAGGAAAGTCAAGTTTCAGTGAGGGCTAACCGGTTAAGTGAACGTGAAATAAATAGGTCGTGAGTAGATGTAAGCTTATTGCATACAGAACGTGCATTCCAAAGAGCACAGGAGAATTGGGGTGTACTAACAGAGGTGCAGTTAATGAGGTTTAGAGGGTTACGTGTGCAAGGTGTATGAGGTGTCATTTGGGGTAGTGAGCTGACGGAATCAGAGGGTGGACCTGGGTTAGGTGAGACATCCACAGCTGCAAGAAGAAGAAAGATGGTGAGTGAAAGGAGATGAGAATGTGTCTTATGTGAGTGTTTAAAGGGATACTGAACCCACATTTTTTCTTTCATGATTCAGATAGAGCATGCAATTTTAAGCAACTTTTTAATATACTTCTAATATCAATTTTTCTTCGTTCTGTTTGTATCTTTATTTAAAAAAGCAGGAATGTAAGCTTACGAGACGGCCCATCTTTGGTTCAGCACCTAGGTTGTTCTTGCTGATTGGTGGCTAAATGGTATTCACCAATCGGCAAGCGCTATCCAGGGTCTGAACCAAAAATGGGCCGACTGGTAAGCTTACATTCTTGCTGTTTTAAATAAAGATAGCAAGAACACAAAGAAAAATTGATAATAGGAGTAAATTAGAAAGTTGTTTAAAAGTGCTGGTCTATCTGAATCATGAAAGAAAAAAATTGGGTTCAGTGTCCCTTTAAGTTTAGGATTAGTGAAGCTGGCTGAGGGATGTGAAATAGGAATAAAGTTCATGTGTGTTGTAGAGAGGGGAAGGTAGAAGAGAAGGAGAAATATGAATGTTCTGAGTGCTGTTTGTGAAAGGAAGAGCTGTGACTTTAAGGAGAAGGGAGGAAAAGGTTAATGCAGACATTAGAAAGTGTAGCATGTTTGTAGTTAAACAAAGGAGTGGGCAATAGAAAAAAGTGCTTTAAAATCTCCCAAATGAACTCCTTGTTATAACTCTCTACACTTAGATCAGTGCAGCATGTGCAGTTCTCTAACAAGCTAGCTTGATGTTTCCAGGTGTCAGAATGTTAGTAATACAATTAAAGGGATAGTCTAGTCACAATTAAACGTATATGATTCAGATGCAGCAATTTTAAGCAACTTTCTAATTTACTCCTATTATCAATTTTTATTCGTTCTCTTGGTATCTTTATTTGGAAAGATTGTAAGCTTAGGAGCCAGACCATTTTTGATTCAGCACCTGGGTAGTGGCTACATTTAGCCACCAATCAGTTAGTGCTACCCAAGTTCTGAACCAAAAATGGGCTGGCTCCTAAGCTTACATTCATGCTTTTCCAAATAAAGATACGAAGAGAACGAATAAAAATTCATAATAGGAGTAAATTAGAAAGTTGCTTAAAGTTGCCTGCTCTATTTGAATCATGGAAGTTTAATTTTGAGTAGACTATGCCTTTAATTTAAAAATAATTCTAGGTATAAAGGCACTTTTATTAGTTACAGGTGCAGGTTACCTTATTTTTGTAGAGAGGCGTTAATGCAGTGTTGTACTGATCATTTATGGGTCCCTTTTTATCATTTTTATTGTAGATGAAAGTAGCTTGTGCATTAGTTCATTAATCATATCTATTTTATATATATATACATATATATATATATATATATATATATATATACTTCTTAATATGAGGAGAGTCCACGGCTTCATTCCTTACTTGTGGGAATACTGAACCTGGCCACTAGGAGGAGGCAAAGACACCCCAGCCAAAGGCTTGAATACCTCCCCCACTCCCCTCATCCCCCAGTCATTCTTTGTCTTTCGTCACAGGAGGTTGGCAGAGAAGTGTCAGAAGATACGGAGTAGTTCCCTATGGAGGGTAGTACTCTTCGGAATGGAACTGGAGTTTTAAGTAGTCTTGTCAGCCGCTCAGTGAGAGCATTGGCGAATGTTAGAGTCTGGAGATGCAGGGAGAGTCTTTCTGCGAATCCATTCAAACTCGTATTAACAGCTCCTAATCAATCAGTGTTGACGAGTTTCACTGCCTGCTTCTATCACTCAAGTCCATGTCAGGAGCGATGCTACAAGACTGTCAAACTTGAGAGGCTGTGTTTCTGTTCCACGGCATAGATTCCGGTAAGATTGTTTCATTTATTTATTTTTTAAAGATGTTTTTATTGAGGTTTTCCCATTTACAAGGTTACAACATAACATTCAACATACTGTGGTACATATTATTTTAAAATTACTGCAACATTACCCTGATGATTATAACAGTCAAATAGTACAATGCTTCCTATCTTTAATAGTCAAACCCTAAACATCTTTAGCAATTAATGGTTGGTATGAAAACAAGTTGTTCAGGACCTAAACAAAGAATACCACAAGATCAGGGAAGAACTGATATAAAACTAAAATAAAATAACACAAACACAAAACAAATAAATAACAATTATCAATTAATAGTTAACAGGTATTCCACGGGTTCAATGAGCCAAAGAGAGCCAAATTACTCAGTACTGTCTTAAGGGCCCTACTCAGGGGAGAGTGCGGGTGCGATTATTAGAGAGGGTATCCTAGTAAAATTTAATGTCAGTGTATAATGAAAGCCTATTAGTTCGATAGTATCCGTACCGTTCCAATGGGAGGATCTCATCCATTTTTTGGGTCCAGAGGGTTATAGTAGGGAGTTGCGGGGATCTCCAGTGTGTGGCAATAAGTAACCTAGCGCAGTTCAACCCCATCTGCAGCAATATAGTATGTAGCTTACATTTCTCCATGGGGGTTTTGTTGAGTAAAGCGATTTCTGGTGTTAAAGCAAAATCCTCCCCCAACAGCTCCCATAAAATCTGTTCTAGCTCTTTCCATAAGGGGGTTATGTTGGGACATGCCCACCACATGTGTATCATGGTGCCTTTCTTGTTGCACCCTCTCCAACAGAGATGCGAGGATGCGGGGTATATTTTATGCAGCCTAGCTGGTGTCAAATACCAACGCTACGGGTTGAGGTTGAAGATTTCCGGGTGTTCATGTATATTTATTTCCAGTCTTGTGCATCTAAAACACATTGAAGTTCCTTGCCCCATTGAATAACGTGGATAGGGGTTGGTGCGGACAATGCAGATTCCAGGATGCTCCTGGACGTAGTTGGTGTTCCTTTCTGCAGGGCAAGTGAGGTGCAAAGGCGTTCAAATAGTGTGAGTGGCCTAGTGAGATCTGATTTGATAGGGGTGTTACGCAGGAAGTGGTGTATTTGGGAATATTTGAGCCACAACGCAAATGTACCATTTAAAGTATGCTGTAAATTTGCCCTTCGTTTCAGTTTCCCCTGGTCTAAGAGAGAGAAAAAAGGGTCCGGGTGTTTCTAAAATTATTCCCATTTTACCTTTGGGCTCATACCCTCCCAGAAACTCCATATTTGAGGAGACTGACATTAAAGGGGATGTCTTTGTCGAAATTCCTGTTGTGTTTGCTATCATATGATCCCCAGTGTTAAATATGTGTCTGTAAAGAGCTGACTTAAGGCATGCATGGGGCCTAGATGCTTTTGGGGTCCAGCAAAGGGAACCCGGAGACAGTGTTCTTAAAATTTGTGAGTCTATGGAAACCTAAGATTTTGCTGCTACTTTAGTGTGCCAGTCATAAGCTCTCTGGAGCACAATTGCTTTGTAGTAGGTCTCAATCTTTGGGACTCCCAATCCTCCCTCATTGGTTGGTCTATACATGGAAGTTGTATCAATTCGTGGGCGCACACGTCCCCAAATAAAGGAGTTTATACACCTTTGGAGCTGCTGGATGTATATTGTGGGTAGGGCTATTGGTACGGTCTGTAATATGTATATGACTCTCAGCAAAATTGTCATTTTGACTGCTTGGATTCTGCCCCACCATGACAGGGGTCTATCCTGCCATGATAGGAGAGTCTGTCGTGTGTTGTAGAGGAGGGGCTTATAATTGACATCAAACAGCTGTGAGACGCGAGGGGATAATTTAACTAATTAACCATTTTATATGGGCAAACTGTGTTCAGGGAGAGAACCACCTTTTGTGTAAGCGAGATACCTAGGACTTCTGATTTTTGTCGGTTAATAAGGAAGTGGGACAGGCTACCAAAGGTTGTAAATTCACGTACTAATGCCGGTATGGAGGTTTTAGGACATAGTCCACAAACATAGCAAGTTTGTATTCATTTGGTTAATGTTAATGTTTGAGTTATTACGTATATGTGCGGCTAAAGATTCCATGGTCAGGATAAATAAGGCCGGGGAAAGGGGGCACCCCTGCCTAGTACCATTCGCAATAGAAAATCAATCTGAAAGCACTCCATTAACTCTGACCTTTGCTGATGGGTTATTATATAGGTGGAATATTCTTTTTATCATCAAGTCGCCAAATCCGAAATAGTGGAGGGTTTGTTTAAGAAAGGGCCAATTTAGTCGGTCAAAGGCTTTTTCCGCATCTGTCGACACTAGAGCAGATGGAATATTATGTGTGGAAGCATAGTCTGTCAAGTGTATAACCCTAATGGTGTTGTCTCTAGTCTCTCTCAAAGGGACAAAACCGGCTTGGTCTACATGTATAATGGAGGGCAAAATAGAGTTGAGTCGTCTAGCTAAGACCTTAGCATATATTTTGATATCACTGTTAAGAAGTGAGATCGGGCGGTAACTACCTGGTTCTGTCGGTGGCTTTCCAGGCTTGGGGATGACTGAAATGTGAGCTTCGAGTAGTCGTGGTGTAAGTTGTCCGTCATTTTCTAGTTAGTCAAAAAGGGTTACCAGATGAGGGGTCAGGATTTGTTTAAATTGTCTATAATAGATGTTTGTTAGTCCGTCAGGTCCTGGGCTTTTGTGTAACGGGATCTCTTTAATTGCTAAAATGATTTCCTGAGCTGTAATCTGTGCTTCCAAAGAGTATGATGCCTCCTTGGAGAGTGTAGGGAGTTGGGCCTCAGCTAAGTAGTCTATAAGGGATATATTAGTAGAAGATTCAGTGGGTGGAATATTTTATAGTCTGCTATAATAGTCACTAAATGTATTAGCTATTTCCTTACAATCCGAAGTGTCTGATCCGTTCTTTGTCTTAATTGATTGTATATAACCATCAAGACTTTTCTTCTTCAGTGACCTAGCTAATAGTGTGCCCGCTCTATTCCCCTCTACGAAATAAAGCTTCTTAAGATGAAAAGCCTTTTTCTGGACTTCTGTCATATCATGGTTGGGGATATGTGAGGGGTTATGTTGTGCCTAAAATCTTGTAAAGATAATTAAATCTTTTTAACTATATGTGGCTGTAGAAGGAGGGAGTCATCCAACTTCCAGTTAAAATCAATGATTGTTTTTTCTGGCCAATCTAGAGTCAGGGAGACCATTGCATGGTCCGACCATGGATTTAGTTCGATATCTGTGTCTTGTGCTAGCGAAAGTCCGGATTGGTCAATATAGATGTGGTCAAGTCTGGAATAGGTGTGCCTGGGGTTGGAGAAAGCGTTTGAAAAAATGGGCCTGACCTGAATTTGGTGCGTAAACATTGGCTAATGTAACCACTCTGTTGTTCAAAAGTCTGACCAAAATCAAAAAACGACCCTCGCTATCAGAATTCTGCTGAATAATTTGAAAAGGGACAGATTTATGTAGGAATATTTCTACTCAGTTCTTTTTGTTAGAGTTCGCGAACCTAAAAAACCCCACTGGAAATAGTTTAGATGTAAATTTGGGTTCTGCATTTTTAAAATTTTACTTTATGTTTGGTAAACCATTTAAGTGCCACTGATCGTTTTGTAGGGGAATTTTGCCCTTTGGCATTTTGGGTGGTCAATTTAAGTGTGCGTTGGGTCATTGAGAATTCTGGGAGAAAGGAGGTTGTTTCGAAAGTTGTATTGTGCTAGGATGCGCTGCGGTTTCTAGAAGGCTCCCCATCCCTGACACTATAGGTTGTGTAGTGAGACATGAGTGGTGTGTAGTACAATTAACATACGTAATGTGGCTGCTCTGAGGTAGTAGGAAGGACGAAGGATTAATAAGAACCTGTGGAGAACAGTGTAATAGCAAAAACAAGAAAGTAGTATCTTTAGTAACAAATTGAACAAAATAAACAAACATTGCATAATTATAACAATAACAGTACCGGTAGCTACAATGAGTAGGTGCTCTACCAAAAGGTCAATAGGGGGGGTATCTAGCAAGGAACAAGAAACTAATACCTCGCTAGTGGGCAGAACCCTTTGAGGAGGGTTATAATACTGCCAAGATAACACCAACAGAGTACTGCTGGCGATTACGTTGTCTTATTAATAATCAATCCTAGCCCTTATCTTAGTAAGGTCAAGAGTCTCATATAGGTGTCCCTATGGGCATCATTTGAAGTATACAAGTTCCCAAAGAGACAAGGTCACCTTTCTAAGTATTGCCTTTGGATTTTGTGTCCATGTGGAACTCAGGGTTGCCTCACGTGGGGTCTGTTGTTGTGGATGTTCGGTTCGGGGTCATCTTGTGTATTTTACGGTTTATTTTAATCTACTCTTGCCGTGGAGGATTTGAATGGGCTGAAGGAGATTGATCTCTTGATGCTAGTGGGGAATTAAGAGGTGGCAGTTGTGGTTGGGATATTCCCAATTGTTCACAAAAAGAGTCCAAGTCATCTGGTGTCTTGTAAATGACCTTTTGAGTGCCTTTTAGCACTTTGATGCTGAAGGGGAAACCCCATCTATAAGGAATCTTTAGATTTTGGAGATGGTTTGTCAGGAATTTTACTTCTCTTCTTTTGTTCAGCGTAATGGGACTCGGGTCCGCATAAATTTGGATTTTGTTTCCTTCGAAGGTGATAGTTTTTACTTTTCTTTAGGCCTCCATAATTTTTTCCTTGTCCGTGAAGACTTGAAATTTTAAAACAACGTCTCGTGGTGGTTTGCTGTCAGGTGGTTTGGGTTTAAGGGCCCTGTGGGCCCTTTCTAGAGGTAACAAAGAGGTATCTTCACTCTGTAGAAGGTAGCAAAACAGCCGTTGCAGATATGGGGATAGTTGGTTAGGAGCTATAGATTCTGGAACCGCTCTTATTCTTGCATTGTTACGCCTACCTCGGTTATCTAGATCTTTAAGGTGTAGCTGCATCTGCTGCATTATCTGATCACCATCCTTTATGAGTTTCCCCACTTGTGTGAGTAATAAGGCAAAATCATCTTTGGTGGGAAGATTTATTAGCTCTGCTTTGGTAATAGGTTCTTTATCCTGCTGGGTGAGCGGGGCTATGTCTGTGTTAGTGTCTGCCATTTCTTGGCTGTGTGAGACAGGGCTGATTTCTGACGATGATTCTAGAATTTTGAAAAAATTGTTACGTTTGCCAGTGGTGGTGGCTCCTTTTGCCAATTTGTCCTGTCTAGGGGTTCTCCTTGAGGCCATTGAAGTAGTGCGGATACGCCGTCTTATTAGGCGGTATATATGATAGGCAGGACCTAGCAATGTGTCTAGTCGATATTAGAGGTTTAGGTCAAATAATGTCTTTATGGTCACTACAGTCGAGAGAAGGCGGGTGAATCTCTTTGTCTATTATGATTAACTTTTTGTGGGGTGCCCCAGGGATCCCCAGCACTGTGCTGGCTAATGCGTGTCTTTGGGCCTATTAGTTAGATCCCTCCAATGAATATCAGGCTCACGGCCTTGAGTGAGGCCCTAGGTATGTGGGGTCTACAAGTGCTGAGGGATGGTTATTTAGGCACCTCTGTAATGATGTTGGTATTAATCTTTATTTGCTGAGAGTTCAATACCGCACTCCACCAAGGCTATAGTTGGGCTCCGTGTATTTAAACGCTGCCCTAGGTAATGCATCTGGAGGGTCCCTTTTTCCACCGGACTTCACTGAGCAGTTAAAAACCGCAGTGTCTGCGGCCTTTAGTGCTTTACCTCGCCCTGCTAAGCGCTAGCGAAAGTTCAAATATTGCTATCCTTCCCAGGGGTCATCTACTAGCTTATTGGATTTATCTGATACAAGATTGAAGGCGCCTCTGATATTTCAGAGGGTGCTCTTTCTAGGTCGGAATCTGCTGCCTCTAAGCCTCCAGCTGCGGAGGAACCAGGCTTTAGATTCAGGATTGAGCATTTACGTTTTCTGCTGAAGGAAGTTTTGGCTACGTTAGTGGTTCCAGAGCCCAAATTGCCTGAGGAACGTTTGATTCCTAAATTAGATAAGGTCTACGATGACAGGGTTGTACCACAAACTTTCCCTGTTCCCGTAAAGATGGCGAACATTATTAAGAATGAATTGGAAAGAATTGGCTCTTCTTTTTCCCCTTCTTCTTTTAAAAAATTGTTCCCGGTCCTGGACTCTCAATTAATGCTGTGGGGTTCCATCCCCAAGGTGGATGGCGCTATCTCCACGCTTGCTAAGCGCACTACTATCCCGCTTGAGGATAGCTCGTCGTTTAAAGAGCCCATGGATAAGAAGATAGAAACTCTGTTAAGAAAGATGTTTCAACATACGGGATATTTGTTCCAACTGGCAGCGGCGGTTGCGGGAGCGGCTACCTACTGGTGTGACTCCTTATCCGAGTTGATTGAGGTGGAGGGTCCCCTCGACATGATCCAGGAAAAAGAATTAGGGCCTTAATGGTAGCTAATTCATTTAATTGTGATGCAAATATGCAGCTTATTCGTCTGAAAGCCAAGGCTTCAGGTTTTTCTGTGCTAGCCCGTAGGGCACTCTGGCTGAAATCTTGGTCTGCGGACATGACTTCGAAGTCTAAACTTCTTTCCCTCCCATTCAAGGGAAAGATTCTTTTTGATCCAGGCCTGGACTCTATCATATCCACGGTTACTGGAGTCAAAGGTGCCTTTTTACTGCAGGATAAGAACAAACGAACCTAAGGGACAAGGTCCTAATTTTCGTTTCTTTCGTTCAGACAAATCCCAATGTCAGCAGCCCTCTGCAAATCCGGACCAGTCCAAGGGAACTTGGAAACCTCCTCAGTCCTGGAATAAATCCAAGCAGAATAAAAAGCCCACCGAGTCAAAGTCGGCATGAAGGGGCGGCCCCCGATCTGGCCTTGGATCTGGTAGGGGACAGACTGTCACTCTTTTTAGAAGCTTGGTTTGGGGACGTACAAGACCCGTGGGTACTGGAGGTCATCACTCGGGGATACAGGATAGGTTTCAAGTCTCATTCTCCCAGGGGAAGATTGCTCTTATCAAACCTGTCTTCAAGGCCAGAAAAGAGAGAGGCTTTTCTACGGTGTATGAGGGACCTCTCCGCCCTGGCGGTCATTGTATCGGTACCTCCAGCAGAGAGGTCTGGGATACTACTCAAACCTGTTTGTGGTCCCAAAGAAGGAGGGTACTTTTCTTCCAATTCTGGACCTAAAGTGTTTAGACAAATTCCTGACTGTCCCCTTGTTCAAGATGGAGACAATAAGGTCCATTCTTCCTTTAGTCCAGGAAGGACAAATTGTGACCATGATAGACCTCAAGGATGCCTACCTTCATGTCCCTATACACAAGGAACACTTCAGGTTCATTGCACTTCTGTTTGGTCTAGCTACTGCTCCAAAGTTTTTACGAAGGTTCTGGGGGCTCTGCTTGCAGTGGCCAGAAACAGAGGCATTGCAGTGGCGCCGTACTTAGACAATATTTTAGTCCAAGCACCGTCCTGTCGTCTGGCAGAGGACCATTCGAAAGCACTTCTTTCTCTTCTTCGATCTCATGGATGGAAGATAAACTTATTCCCAGTACCAGGGTGGAATTCCTGGGTACCATAATAGACTCCATATCCATGAGGATATTTCTTACAGACCAGAGACGTTACAAGCTAACTTCCAATTGTCTTGCTCTTCAGATCTCCTTCAGGCCATCTGTGGCTCGGTGTATGGGGGTAATTGGACTCATGGTGTCCTGCATGGACATCATCCCCTTTGCCAGATTCCATCTAAGGCCTCTTCAGCTGTGCATGCTGAGACAATGGAATGGCAATCATTCAGATCTGTCTCAACAGATTTCTCTGGACAGCCGGTCAAGAGAATCGCTCTCCTGGTGGCTTTGTCCAGATCACCTGTCGCAAGGGACGTCCTTCTTGAGACTATCCTGGGAGATTGTGACTACGGATGAGAGTCTCACAGGATGAGAAGCTGTTTGGGGTGCCAGGAAGGCTCAGGGCCTATGGACTCGAGAGGAATCCCTCCTCCCGATCAACATCTTGGAATTTCGAGCGATCTTCAATGCTCTGGGTTCAGCCCAGTTTATCAGATTCCAATCGGACAACATAACCTTGGTGGCTTACATCAATGAGGAGCTCCCTAGCAATGAGGGATGTATCTCGGATTCTGGAATGGGCGGAGGCACACAACTGCTCGCTGTCAGCGATCCACATTCCGGGTGTGGACAACTGGGAAGCGGATTTCCTCAGCAGACAATCTTTTCATCCGGGTGAATGGTCTCTCCATCCCGAGGTGTTTGCGGAGATTTGCAGCAGATGGGGGACACCGGAGATAGATCTCATGGCGTACCGGCTCAATTCCAAGCTACCCAGATATGGGTCGCGGTCCAGAGATCCTCAGGCTGAGCTAATAGATGCATTAGCAGTGCCTTGGAGGTTCAGTCTGATTTACATTTTCCCGTTATTACCACTTCTACCTCGTGTGGTGGCCCGGATCAAGCAGGAGCGAGCGTTAGTGGTTTTAATTGCTGCATCGTGGCATAGGAGGATGTGGTTTGCGGATCTGGTTCGGATGTCCTCATCTCCTCCTTGGAGGTTACCTTGTCGCAGGGATCTGCTGGTACAAGGTCCTTTTGTTCATCAAAATCTAGATTATCTGAGGCTGACTGCGTGGAGATTGAACGCTTAGTCCTAGCCAAGAGAGGTTGTCT